>NW_006159742.1:1850827-1862419 GCF_000334495.1 Tupaia belangeri chinensis | reverse complement strand
ATCTTCTTAAAGCTTGTTTGGGATCACTCCTGTGAATAAGTTTTCCAAGTCACAAATAGAACACAAAACATGAGAACTAATCCTAAAAGTAAAAATATATTTATTATAATGCATGAAATACAAATAGGTTAATACATAATGTGACAAATGTTCTCCTTCATCCTAGGAAATGTACTTCATCTAATTTTGGCAAATAAAAACAACACTGCTTAACTAAATGGATATTGATGACTTAGTGCAACCCATGAATTAAAACTCACTCTGTAAATATGTATTTTTCTACTGAATAAAAATGGGAGAACATAATCACTAAATATCAAAGGAGTTTTGGGCCTCTGCTTCAAATTACTGATTCAAGTTATAATTTACAAATAGATTTTATTTTAAAAACATAATTTAAACCAAATGCAGTTAGGTAACACATACTTTTGTCAATGTTTCACATGCCACAGTTTCTTATTGCAATAAATACAATGATACTTTCTTTCACTCAAGGTATTTAATTTTTGTTTTGTTTTGTTTCATTTTGTTTTTAGAGGCTTTTGCTATAGGAGGTAAGCACTTGCTGGCCAGGCAGAGAGACAGAAAGCAAGAAATCACTCCTCAGGGAAATTGACAACACCACAATCCCTTCTCCATTCTCCTCTCTGGATCTTGGGCATGCATGCACACACACCTGGCATGAGTTTTAAGCCACTACGTGCAGGACCCAAATAGCATTTGAGAACTTGAGAGACCAGAGACATAACCATTAATGCCATCTGCTGGTCCCCACTCAAGGTATTTCATGGGTTTATTATAGTTACATGATTCAGAACACCACTGTTTGGTACACAACAGGAAAGACAGCCTGGTAAGAGTTACACAATAGCCATGACATGCTGAGAGTTACGCGTAATTCCCAGTATCCTGGTTCTCATATTATCCCTTTCCTCCCAGATAATAAAGCATATGGAGCATAAATCAGAATCATGCTAATTACATAAATAATATTGCATTGTTTTTAATTTATCAATAAACAAAGTACAAACCAATCCCAAACTTCAGTATTTTATTATTAGTAACCAATTATTTACCACACATCTGATAACTAATAACAAAACACACTTTCAAACCCTTTATTTTAGAATCACTACACCAGTGAAAACCCAACTAAAGTCACTAACATTTTAATATGGACATGGTCAACCACATTTTTCACAAACATATCTAAAGATGCTCAATAGCCACATATATTTAAAACAAACTAGATCATTATAAATCAGGTGCAGTTTCCATTAACTAAAAGATTATTCAGCTTCTATAACAACACTTGTGGGACACAGACAAGGTTTATTATCTGTTGACGAGGATGTGTATACTAGTCTCAACTAACAATTAACCTGGACTGAGGTGTATATCATGCTGGGTAAAGTCTCTTTGCGATCTAAATGATGTATAGTGATTTAATGTATGAATAATAATAAAAAATAAAGTTGTACTTAGAATAAAAAAGATTCATAAACAGAGAATTTCTCTATGCATTCACATTTAAAAAAAATCATATAATTTCAGTTTAGCCACATATTTCATGAAGCATAAAAATGAGATAAGGAATGTCTACACTTCTGCTATAAATTAAAAGTTTATAAAATGTTACTTACGAAGGGTGGCAAAATATGTCACCCCAAAAGAGTCACTTTGACATAAGGTTTAATTCCAGCTCAAAGTACTTGAAAAACAGCAGATGCAAAAAGGACGTTCTAATCTTCCCCGTTTCCTTCTGAAAACAGGAGATAAATATTTTCATGGGAAAGATGCCTTCCTTATACTAGGAGAAAAGAAACGTTCTTTGATGGGGAGTCATTGCTGAAAGAATTCAGTACTACTAGACTGCGTTAAGAGAATTCTTAAATTCCTTTAGCCTTATCAAATAATCACTCTTCCAAAATCACCTTCCTTTGTATAATCTAATAAAAAAAATGTATGTAGGTTTTGCTACTTCTTTGGGTCTTCATTTCTTTATGAGGTCTAGTGTACCATATAAAATATATTAAATTGTAGGCTTTCCTCCTGTTCTTTAGTCTTATATTAATTTAATTCTCTGGACCAGCTGGGATCCTAAGGGTAGATGTAAAGTTTTGTCTGTTTTATGATTACCAATATGATTTCCATTACAACCGCATTTTAAAATAACAATTTAAAACATTGATGCCTATAGTTCTTTTCCACCTTTTATCTACTAAATACTAACTCAAAACAAACTACAATGCATCCCTATGGGGGAAATACATCTTCCACCTGGGATCATCCAGTCAGCTAAAAGTATGCCTATGCCCACCTGCACACACACACATAACTACACACATATACACCTTCAGACCTTCCATTATCTCTGGTATTTAAAATATTGAAATTTTCAAACACCAAGTATTCCACTATGAAATTCATGATCAGTCTTGTTGGGATTACTTGAGTAGCTAATATCACAGACTTATGTACCCAATTTTGAAATTCCATTATATCAGCGAAAACAGGAAAGAGGACTTACCGGCCCAAAAGAATTACTGTCAAAACTGTGTCCGTGATGATCACCTTCAACCCAGATGTGACCACGGGGGACTCTGACATAACGGTTTTTGTGTCCCATTGTTCTAGAAATAAACAGTGCAGCCATTGAAATGACAGCAGAAAGTCGATCAGACAGCTGAGCATACAAACTCAGGAAAAATAAAAATGGTGTCATAAAGATGTAACAGACATGTTGACCATGAAGCTACTTCATAATTTCATTTTTAAAGAGCTTATTATGTCTCTGTAAATCAATCTACAGATTTTTTTGTTTTCACATTATATAGGTAGGAATTTAGTATATAAATAAAATGTACTAGCAACTGTGTTTTGCAACTTAATTCACAATATCCTAAACCTGTACTTAGGAAATTCAATAAACCTTAACAAAATACAAACCTATTTGTTTTGACATTTGCTTTTATGTCAATATTTAACTCTTCTGACTTACTCATGGACTGCTACAATCTTTATTTTTGAGTCAAATAAATTTCTGAAACCAAAAGAAAATACTTTATAACTCCCTTAGTACTCCAAAAGTCAGCGTACAAAAATGAAAGGAAACAAAATAATCTAGATGATCTTGTCATATAAACTACCAATATTAGTTAAAAGTTTTTGCTCAGTATTTATTCTTTTTTGTTTGTTTTGGGTTTTTGTTTTGTTTGTTGTGTTTTTAAGTTTTTTGGGAAGGTGGTCATAGGATACATATTCGCACCGGAGAGGGAGTGAAAGTGAGAAACTCCCAAGTGGGGATGGTCATGCTGAAACCCTTCTTCATTTCCTTCTTAGCATTTTGGGCACACACGCACATGTGTCAGCATGATTTTCAAGCTTCTGGGTCTGGGTCACGAACTGTGGAGAGCTGCTGCATGGGATCCAACACATTAACCCCCTTGCCACCTGCTGATCCCATTAGCCCTTATTCTTTTCTTTTTTAGAGAGGTTTTTGCTATAGGGCACATGATCTCGCCAGAAAGACAGAAAGAGACAGAAAGCAAGAAATCACCCCCTAAAAGAGATGGCCACATCACAATCCCTTCTCCTCCATTCTCCTCTAGGGATCTTGGGCACGCATGCACACATACCCAGAGTGAGTGTAAGCCACTGGGTCTGGGATTTGAACCGCGGTCAACCATGTGGGAGTCCAGTGACATAGCCAATACGCCAATTGCTGGTCCTGCCCTTATTCTTAAAAAATAAAACTTTTTAACAATGTCGAAGACTATCTAAAGAGCAATGATAAGTGAAACACATTAGCAGGACATTCTATATTCTTAAAGCTTTTAAGGAAATGCAGTAAAAAGAGGTTCTCTCTTGGAGAGCTGGTGGCAATGTAAAATAAATAACTATTTTGTCTGTATTTCCACTATGGGAATATTTTTGACAAATTTTATAAAACCAGGTTTATGCCTTGTGACTTACTCTATTTGTAGAAACTCATCCAAAGATATAATTTTAAAAACAGAGAAATATTTGTTATTGGTGTGTTCAACCCAGAATTTTTATACCAAAAAAAATTTTGAATTTGCCTAAATATCCGACAATGCAGGATTGATAAAATGAATTATGATATAACCAATTAGAGAAAATAGAGAGAACTGGAATAAAATATTATCTCGACCCCACAATAGTATATTTTTGGGGGGGCAGGGAGAAGAGGCAGAGATTTTTGATGTCCTTTTATTCCCTAAAGCACTCAGGAAAATGCCTAGCCCAAAGAAGCTTTTCAATAAATGTTGGCTGAATAAATAAATGAATAAAAATTGCCTCAAAGGCTACAAAGTTCAGAAATAGCTTATCGTACTGTTCCTCCAGGTAGAGTCTCTGTGAGAGTATTTTTGTTAGTTAAGAAGTTGTGTATGTGTAGGAGAATACATAAAGAAGGAAAGCTACATATAAATTGGTACCACAGAAATTGAAACTATTTGTTATCCAAGAGAGTTTTTAATTTTCAAGATAATTTCAGTGTCAAATTACTTTGCTTTAGATCAGTAAGTCATTCATGCAAGAAAGCAATGTTGTGACTATTAGGAATCCACAGTAAGTTAATGACCACTGTTTATTTTTAATTACTACTGGGAAGACGGTTTTCAGCTTTTTAGAAAGGCACAAACAAGTTGAACACATCTTCCCATTATATGCTCTATAATATAAGTGTTCTTCAATTAAAACCAGTCAATTAGTTCTTGATATCTCTACTGCTTTTATCAAGAGATTGCTTCTAAGAACTAATATCCTACATCAAGTGTTAATGACAGGGAGTAGACCCTTTTACTTAATTGTTGGCAAGGTATACTCTCCAAATAGGTCTAAACACTTGTTCACCCTATTAGGCTGGGTATTTTAGATGAATACTTAGAAAGAAAACAAATGCCAATTTTGTATCTTCAAGTAACTACTCAGAATTATAAAGTAAAACCAGCATAAAATCATTTCTGTTTTGAATGGTAGGTTTTAAGCCAAGAACATTTTTCCAGAAACCAAAGAATGATATAAAACCTGGATTGAGTTTCAATGTCATATAAACCAAGGAGTCAAGATACTTATAATAGAAAAGGACAGCATCGTAAAAGTGCCAGTGACAGCAGGACGTTTTCTTACATTGACCATCTTATCTAAAAAATTTAAACACACTCTTCATTCCATCATTTTCTAACCACTTACAATGCTTTATTCTCTTTACTGCACCTATTAACACTTGACATACATTTATGGGTTTATTTGTTTATTGTTTATCTTCCCCAACTAGAATGTAACCTTTAGAAGTTGGCTTTCTTGCTCACTAGAGGATTCTCAGAGCCTAGACATATATAGGGCCTAACAAATATTTGTTAAATGAATGAGTTATTGAAAAATGAAAAATACTGCCACGAAGGCAGAATAATATAGTGAAACGTAGTATGCTTAGATTCTGGAAACAGACTAAACCATTTTTTATCTTGATGCTATTACAAGAGTTTCAAGAAAGTTACCGAGCATTTCCAACTTTCTTTAAAATGGGATGAATAAAACATACTTTAACTGGGTTGAGATGAGGTTAGTAGTAAGAGGAAAATAAAATGAAGAGGTTGTGATGCAGTATAGTCTCTGGAGTCAGTCTTTCTTGGTTTCCGTATCAGACTTCATGTTTTCATATTCATGTGATCTTGAGCAAGTTGATGAAACAGTTTTTAAAAATTTAGGAGAGGGCCCATGTGTTCACCAGAGAAAAACAGAGATGGAAAGTGAGAAAGCACCCCCCCACCATGGTGCATGGTCATGCTGTAATCCCTTCTCCTCTATTCATCTTTCAGGATTTCGAGCATTTGCACACGTATGTGCACGTGTGTACACACGTGCACACACATGCACTTGGCATGTGCAATTGACCATGTGGGACCCAGCTGCCTTACCACCATGCCACTGGCTGGACCAAGTTGGTGAAACTTTTAGTGTCAGTTTCCCCACTTTAAGAAACTGAGCAAATAAGAGTTCCTAACTCAGAAAGTTTTTCTCAGAATTAAAGGGGCATATATTAAACACCTGATAAATGAATTCACTTGTAAGTTGTGATTGTTTTTAAGTAAAGTCCTGAATATAGTTCTGATGTATAGTTAGAATCCAATAAATGGTAGCTATTATTGCTTTTGTCTTCCTTTGTCCATTATTTTCTTTCCTTTTATAATTCAGAATATGTTCAGTCTCTGCTATCTATTAGCATCAGTCTCTTCAAATTACCTGAATCACGCTTCAATAATTTTCTTTCCACACAGTTGTGCTGTGAGTATAGACTATTTTTAATGGTACAGTGAATCTTTTTTTCTTTCATTCTTATGCCCATCTGGGACACTCTAAAACTCACATGGGAAAACACTATCTATTTGTGCATATTTAAATATGCATTGGTAGTAGGTGAAAGCACAATCTATCTATTTGTGTTTTCACCTGGTAGTCTTTGGAATATTTGAATGTTGCAATGCTAAAACAGGGTGGTTTACCTAGCTATCAGGCAAAGTTTGAAAGAACACTTTGAGCTGTAGTACCCTTGGTAAAAATTAATTCCATATACATACCACATATTCTATTTCTCTGGTTTTAATCTAACTTTTTATAGAATAAACCAAGTAGCTTTATAAAATATGATGCTAAAATATTGGGCTGGTTCCTTTTAGGACTGCCAAAGAAATATAATACTCCTAATAGAATTTCTCTAGAGAAGGAATTTTAAATAGCTATGTGCTCTTGAATTCACATAAAAGAAAGACAAGATAATCTTTTAGGTGATTTAACAGTAAAGTGAGGTGTCAGCCTACAAGGCTGTATGTATCTATGGCTTACAAATAATTTTGGTTTTGACAGTCAAAAATGAGTTCTGTATGGTTTTCTAACTACCTGTCTTTAAATAGGCATTTTTAGTACTAGCTTTACCAAGACAAGTTACCTAGGTCTTATAAATGGAATAAAGAACGATTGCCTCCAATTTGATTTGACCTTGAAAACAATTTTTTAGGTCTCTGAATCTTTTGAGCACTATCAATTGAATAGAAAAGTAGTGTCCATGTGATTCTTGGTACCACAAGAAGGGAACAAAGATTTATCAAAAATTATTTCCCAAATGCATGCACACACACACACATAAACATGCATATTTTAAATTCAGGTCATTCGTATTAATAATCCATGATTAATTAAAGGTATTTTTATTTCTTTATTTTTTCAAATAGTTCTATTGCTTTTTCTCACTGTCCAAAATAGTGACTGACTTGAGGATATTTCCAGCTCCCTGTATCCTACACCCTTGGATTTTTATTGTCTTGAAGACACCAGGAGTCAAGGCCTTAGGACCCAGCAAGACCATGGGTTGAAACTAGGTCCCTTCACCATCACTGATAAATAGGACCAGAAAAAATAATCAGGAAAGAAAATAAAAAGAGCGCATGTGTATTTGGGATTGGCATATGGAATAGGAAAAAAAAGAATTCTCCCTTTGAGACCCTACATTTTGCTCTCAGGTGAGAATGGGGTTCGAGTTAACATTACTTGCATAGTCTAGGAAAGTTAAGAGCTAACTTTAATTGGCTCCAGGCATCTGGCAGAAGCAAATATGTCTCTACAGGGATAATCCATCAGAAAGGGTTTTCAACAGATAACTCCCAGTCAACAGGAACCCACATCCAAAATAACAAACCTTATGAGGAAATAGCCACTGTTAGTGAGTCAGGACAAATAATAAACAGCAGAATTAGATCCACGAGGACTTTAAATGTTGATTTACCAAACAAAGAATATAAATTATATGTATTTAAATATTCCTAAAGTGTGAATAAAATTAAAACATGAGTAGAAAATATATTTTAAAAGATAAATGCATGAAAAAGCAATAAAATTTATAAATTAATACATAATTAAGTAGGTTAAAAGCAAATTCATATGAGCTAAAGAAAGAAGTAATGTACTAAATAATTTTTTAAATTATTTAGAATTCAACACAGAGAGGAAAAGAAATGAAAAAATATGGGAGATGCTAAGGAGACATGAACAGTATTACAAGAAAATTGTTAAATAGAAAATGTAGGAGGTCATTGTTTTAGACTAAGTAAACTCCTGCTCTAGGCTCCAACTGACCAAACCAAAACAGAGTCATTAAAACTTAAAGCATCCTATCATCAGACTAGAACTTTAAGGGAACTGCAAGATTCCTTAATGTCAACTTTTCCCCCTGAAAACAGGAGATTCCAGTCTATCTATGCCAATGCTACAATAAAACGTATGCTCATCCTGTGTCTCTTTCAGGAATGTGTACCAGAAATGGCTCTAGATGCTACCTAAGCTCATTTTTTTTTTTTTGAGAGGTTTTTGCTATAGGGCGCGTGCGCTCGCCAGACAGACAGAGAGAGACAGAGAGATAGAAAGCAGGAAATCCCCCCCCAGGGGGGATGGTCACGCCGCAATCCCTTCTCTTCCATTCTCCTCTCGGGATCTTGGGCACGCACGCACACGCGCCCGGCGTGAGTTTAAGCCACCGGGTCCGGGACTCGAACCGCGGTCGACTACGTGGGAGTCCAGCGACATAGCCATTACGCTAACTGCTGGTCCCATATTTTGTTTTATGAACATCCTTACTCCCCCAATACATTCCTCCTTTACTTTCCAGACTCACCGTCTCCACGTTTTACTTAAGATTAAGTAAAGTGACTCCAGGTGACCATGAGGTCATCTGCTGCCCTTATTAGAGAATTTAGCTAATTTAGCCAATTGATATTGTTTAAGACTCCTTGCTACTCTTTCCTCCTGTTCAAGACCTTTGCCTTTAAATCATCCTGAAATCTGTAACAAGTTTCATATTTTTACATACAGCTATCCAATTTTTCCAGCACCATTTTTAACAATTTTTTTTTCATCAATTACCTTGGCAGTCTTTTCAAATTTACATGGTTGGAACTAGCCGATGGCATAACGGTTACATTGCTGGACTCCCACATAGTTGACACATAGTTTAAGTCCTGAACCAGGAGCTTAAATCTTACACCAGGCATGTGTGTGTGTGTGTGTGTGTGTGTGTGTGTGTGTGTGTGTCCCAAATCCCAAGAGGAGAAAGGATTGTGGCATGGCCATCTTCCTGGGGAAGGTGGGGGAGGTGAGGGAGGTGATTTCTCACTTCCTATCTGTCTCACCATTGAATACATATACCCTATAGCAAAAATCTCTCTCTCAAAAAAGGTGGGGGGATTATATTATCACATGTGGATGAGTCTATTTCTGAACTCTATTTTTTTCCATTGATGTTTATGCCAATATCATCACTTTGCCATGATTACTGTGGCTTTGTAAGTCTTGAAATCAAGTAGAATGGGCCATCTAGTTTTGTTCTACTACTTTCTAAACAATTCTGACTATTACAGTCTTTTACATTTCCAAGTAAATATTAGAATCAGCTATCTATTACTACATGGAGGAATTTAGTGTGAGTTTAATTGGGATCTCTCCCCCAGGGAGAATGACAATATTGCAATCCTTTCTCCTCCCATATTCTCTCAGGCTTTTGGGCATATACACACAAATGCCTGGTGTGTTTTCCAAAGCCACCATGTCTGAGACTCAAACTGCTCATTTGACCGTGTGGGATCCAGCCGCCTTAACAACCATACCACTGTCAGACCCATGACTTATGATTATTATCTTATACATTCAATGATTATACATCATTTGACTTGTGAAGAGAATTTACCCAACATGAACTATACCTCAGACCAGTCCAGTTGAGAATACTATGCACGTTATCATCAACAGGTAATAAACCGTTACTGTATCCCACAAATTTCTTGCCTCTTTTTTTTCCTCTAATTTCCTTCCCTGTACTCTTCCCCCCTCCCACTCTCCTTCCCATGACTTATTTTTAAATGTTAAAATAACTTATATTCTTAGGATATATCCAGCTTGAAGTATGTTTGCATCTATGTTCATGAAGGACATTGGCTTATAGCTTCCTTTTATATACTGTCTTTGATTTTAGCATGAGAGTAATATTGTTCTCATGACATAGGAATGTTCCCTTATCTTGTTTTGTGAGTTTGTGCATAATTGGCATTATTTGTTCATAATGTTCAGTATAGTTCACCAGTGAAGCAGTCTAGGTCTGAAATTTTCCTTGAAAACAGTTTGTTTTTTAATATTATGAATTGAATTTACTTAATAGATATAGTTCTATTTAGATTATTGCTTTTTTAAAGAGAGCTTTAATAGCTTGTGTTTTAAGTACTGGTTCATTATATAAATCAAATTTGTGAACAATTTGTAATAATGTATTATCCTTTTAATATCTATAAGATCTATAATGATGCTCCAACTTTTATTCTTGGTAATGGTAGTTTTTATCCTCTACTTTTTTCTGGATCATTCTGGCTCACTATACGGCAATTTTATTTATCTTTTTTTTATTTAATTAAGGTTTTTGCCCTAGGGTATGTGCTCTCACTAGAGAGAGACAGAGAGAAAACGTGAGAAATCATCCCCCACAAGGGACGGCCATGCCTCAATCCCTTCTCCTCCGTCCTCTCTGTGGAATTTTGGGCATGCATGCACATGTGCCTGGTGTTATTTTCAAGGTGCCAGATCTGGGACTCAAACCATGGCTAACCATGTGCGATTTCAGTGCCTTAACTACTATGCCATCTGTTGGCCCCCTATTTTTTCTTTTTTTTGAGAGGTTTTTGCTATAGGGCACGTGCACTAGCCAGACAGACAGAGAGAGACAGAGAGACAGAAAGCGAGAAATCACCCCCCAGGGGGGATGGCAATGCCTCAATCACTTCTCCTCCATTCTCCTCTTGGGATCTTGGGCACGCATGCACATACGCCCAGCGTGAGTTTAAGCCACCGAGTCCGGGACTCGAACTGCGGTCGACTATATGGGAGTCCAGCGACATAGTCATTACGCTAACTGCTGGTCCCTGTTGGCCCCTATTTACCTTTTCAAAATAATCACTTTGAGTCTCATTGATTGTCTCTTCTGCTTGTCCGTCTCTTATTTCATGTTTGCCATTGTTAATCATGATTATGTCCTTCAATTAGGTTAATTTGCTTAATCAGTGAATTGGTCTTTCAAATATGTTTTTAATAGAAGTGCCATTGAAGTCTTTTTCATCATGTTTCATTTCTTTCCTCATTATATTCACATTTTCCTTTACATTCTTGAGCAAATGTATAATGCTTGTAATCTTCTTATAAGGTCCTTGACCACTAATTTCATCATTTTTAGTCTGCTTCTATTGACTGAATTTTCTTTAACATTACAGATCATGCTTTACTGTTTCTCACATTTCTGGTAATTTTTTATTAGATATAGACATTATGAAATTTATGTCATTATAGCCTAGACATCACTGTATTATTTTTAAGAATGTTGGAATTGTTTTAACATGTACTTAAATTTCTGAGAATTGGTTTAATTCTTTTTAAGTCTTGATCTCAAGCTTTGTTAGGTAAAGTTCAGAATAATATTTACCCTCACAACCAAGGTGACACTCTTCTGAAGATTCTATCCAGTGCTGTGTCTCTTTC
>NW_006159742.1:1832538-1850796 GCF_000334495.1 Tupaia belangeri chinensis | reverse complement strand
CTGGTACTTTGTCCTATAAAGTACCATTTCAGCCTCTGTGAACCCGCTCTGTCTCCTTACTAACAAAAGTGGGCTCTATTACAGTCTAGAAGATACTCCAGGCAGAAAACTGGGCAATCACAAAGCTTACTTTGTTTGCTTCTCTTCTTTTATAGAGCACATTCTTGTGCTGTTTGTTATCTCGTGCCTGAAAACAGTTGTTTCATAGATCTAATTTTTAAGTTGCTAATTACAGAAAGAATATTCTCATAGCACCTTCCTTCATAAGTAGAAGCAGAAGTTGACCTTAAAATTTGTAGTAATTCATCTGTGGTAAAGCCTGGATGCTGGACAATTTTAAAGTTCTCCAGATGATTCTAATGTGTGATAAGGACGAATACTGTTTGGAAAACTGGACTTCATAGGCTGGCCCCATAGCACAGGAGTTAAGTGCTGTGCATGGAAAGCTGGATCCCACATGGCTGAATATGGCTCCAATTCCAGCCCTACTGATTTGAAAAATACACTGGGTACATGTGCTTCTTTGTGCAAAATCCTAATAGGATGGAGAAAAGAAGGAAAAAGGATTGTGGTATGACCATACCTCATTAGGGAGTACTTTCTGTCTTTCTCTCTGGTGAGCACATGTGACCTCTAACAGTTAACTAAAGCAACAACAAAAAAGACTTCATGAAAGAGGAAAAGACCTTCAGGAAAAAGAGGTTCAAAAAGAATGAATGAAGGGACCAGCATTTAGCGTAATGGCTATGTCGCTAGACTCCCATGTAGTTGACCACAGTTCAAGTCCCGAACCTGGTGGCTTAAACTCACGCTGGGCACGTGTGCGTGCTAGCCCAAGATCCCGAGAGGAGGATGGAGAAGAAGGGACTGCAGCGTGGCCATCCCCCCTGGGGGGTGATTTCTCGCTTTCTATCTCTCTGTCTCTCTCTGTCTGTCTGGTTAGCACATGCCCCCTACAGCAAAAAAAAAAAAAAAAAACCTTTCCAAAAAAGAAAAAAAAAAGAATGAATGAATAAAGAGACTTACAAACATGTGCATAAATCAAAAACATATATATATAAAATACTGTTTAATTTGGGGACAAGAATTATACTGCTTATACCAATATGTAAGAAAAGAAGTAAATGATTAAATTTTTGAGAGCTTTCAAACAAATTTAGTGAAGAATAGAGACATTAATCATTTTTAACTTTATTCATTATAGGTTTTAAATATTTTTAGAAAAATAATGGAGATAGAAAATAATGGAGATAGTATATAAATCTCAAGCCAATAGAGAGAAAATAGAATTTAAAAATACGTTATTCAAAAACATGTTGGAAAGGACAAAAAATAAGAAAAGCAAAATCAGTGGTAAGCACAAAATAAGATGGCATCCAAGTATATCAGTAATTATAAAAAAAGTAAATGGACTAATCTAGATAATTAAAATGAAATGACAAATCAAATGGGGAAAAATTATAGCTATAGAACTTATACATTGCTTTATATGTATGCTACTTATGAGAAAAATACATAAAACAAAAGGGTACAGAGAATTTTGCAATAACAATGAAACAATAAATCAGGGAATTAGTATCTGTATTAATATCAGACAAAACAGGATCAAGGTTCTGAGATGAGAGAAAGATTACAAGGGAACTGATCTTGAAAGTCTATCAATGTCTATTTTATCTCATGGGAAGACTAATTGAATAAGTGAGTATAAAACTGTGTAATGCATAAAGTTAATTTTTGATTCTTAAAATCCATGGTCAAGGGCTTGCAAGTAGTTTGGTAGTTAGGGTCCTAGATCCCTACATGGCCAACCATGGTTCAAATAGCAGACCCAGAGGCTTGAAACTTGTGCAAGGCACTTGTGTGTGCATGCCAAAATCTTGAGAGGAGAATGGAGGAGAAGGGATTGTGGCATGGCCATTCCCCCTTGGAGAGGTGATTTCCTACTTTCCTTTTCTTTGTTTCTGTCTCTCTCTCTCTCTGGAAAGCATACATGCTCTATTGCACGAAACTAAAATAAATAAATAGCAACAAACAAATTAATAAAAGTTTATTTAAAAAATTACATGGTCAGGGACCAGAAGTTGGCATAATGGCTATGTCATTGGATTTCACGTAGTCAACTGTGGTTCAAGTCCCAGACCCGGTAGCTTAAACTCACGTCGGGCGCATGCGTGTGCATGCCAAAGAGCCTGAGAGGAGAATGGAAGAGAAGGGATTGTGGCATGGCCATCCCTCCTGGAGAGTGATTTCTTGTTTTCTGTCTCTCTCTGTCTATATGGTGAATGCATGTGCCCTATAGCAAAAACCTCTCAAAAAAAAAGTATATGGTCAGAGAATTCTAAAAACCCTTATGAATCTGTTTTCTATTAAAATACACAAGATTTTTGCTGTTCTCTATACTTGTTCTCAATTATGAGCCTAAATGCTGCCAAATATTTGCTTCATAATTAAATGCTGAAATTTGAAGATTTGACACCCAGACCCCTTGTAGTAGTACTGATTTAGAAATGAAGTTTAAGTAATTAATAGAAGGTGAACTTAAGCATATTAGGTAATAACATTTCCAAGATGTGAGACCACCTATGGGTAACTCTAAGCGATTATGTTTCTTAGAATCACAGTTGGAAAAAGACTTTTGTATTGATCCGATAACTCCTCTTTGTACAGATAATAAAGCAGAGCTCAAAAGCATTTAAGTGATGTCAGGTAGCAAGTTAGCAACAGGGAAAAAACTATAGGAACCAGCTTTCATGACTTCCTTTCCATTGCACCATGGATCATGACTGCTCAAGATTCCAAAGACTAGGTCTTAACATGTTTTCACTAGAAAAAAATGTGCTGTTATTTTCTAAATAGGCTGCAGATGGTTTTTAGGTAATCAAAGCAAATCTAATTAATTCATTTAAATTAACAGATTTACACATCTTCAAAATAAAGTTGATTAATTGTATAAATTTAAAATTAATGCTTTTAGTACAGCTAAGAGTTATTTTAAATGATGAATATTTTCTTGATCTATTTTTTATAAATTTGGGTTGTAGGAGCATAAATGTGACAATTTTCCTTAATGTATAGAAAGCTATATGCTATTAAATATACATTTCAAAAGTATCTGTAGCTGTCCATAAAAAATCACTGCAATTATGGGAATATGGGAAATATTTCAATAGCAGCCTTTGAACATGTTTGCATTTAATAATATTTGCTACTCATTTATTTGCTTACCCCTTTGTTAATTATTTTATCACAAATTCTCCTAATTTATTAAATTTACTCTATTGTATTTTAGGCTATCTAATAAATATTTCATTGACCACTTTTGTTGCATATTTTTTTAATCATGGTATAAGATGTAATCTTAGTCAAAAGGTCTGGATCTGATTCTTTTTTGTACTGTCACCCACACCGTCTATATTATTCACAAAAGCTATTTGTTCAGTAAAGGTTGATTATACCCCCCAGAAAAGCACACGGTTCATATTTATTCACACAGAGTTCATAATGTTATCTTCAGACAGTACACCCCACAACTGGGTTGATCAAGACATAAAGAAGTGAAAAAAAATCTCAGAGGTAAAGAAGGCCATAAATTGCTTACATAATTTTTTTTCTCTTAGTGCACTATTTATTTGAGAAATATCATAAACAAAGAGATATTTTATGAGTCACTTTCTACCAAAGACATCCACTTAAAAAAAGCATTTATATTTAAATTATTTTATTCTAAAGATTTTATTAATTTCTTTCTTTCTTTTTTTTTTTTGGAGAGGTTTTTGCTATAGGGCACGTGTGCTCGCCAGACAGACAGAGAGAGACAGAGAGACAGAAAGTGAGAAATCACCCCTCGGGGGGGATGGTCACGCCACAATCCCTTCTCCTCCATTCTGCTCTGGGGATCTTGGGCACGCACACACACGTGCCCGGCGTGAGTTTAAGCCACCAGGTCCAGGACTCGAACCACGGTCGACTACGTGGGAGTCCAGCAACATAGCCATTACGCTAACTGCTGGTTCCCAAGATTTTATTAATTTCTATCTTAAATAGTCTATATGTTATTATAATATAGCCAATAGTGACTTACCCTAAGTCTTAACCTATTTTAGAAGGTCAAAATATTATTTTAATTATACATCATTACAGACATTATAAATGCTGACCGAACACAGAAAAGATAATTCCACAAAATGAAGAAAAGAATGTATTTTAACTTGTATCTGTTCAAAATTACTTTGGGTTAAAAGGATGAATTACATGAAGTGTTAAAGTTGCAAATACCATAATCCGTTTATCTACTGTCAAATTGGACCCTATTGTGAATAGAAACACTGACTCATATCATTCCATGTAAGTCTGCCTAGCAAACCAAACTAATTAAAATAGTGAATTTGTAATACATAATTTTATTTTTCAAGGCAATGTTTGTTATAGATGATGTTGTTGCATTTGTTTAGTAAGCCCTCACTTGAAATAATTTCTGGGGTATCAGCATCACTCATCATCTAGTTTTGTAGGTCTTTCACATTCTAGTTATATAGGGGGGAAAACCTTTTTAGTGCTTTAAACAATTTTTTTGAAAGTTCCAAGAATGCCTAGATGTTTGAGGAACTATGAACATTCTTTGATCTTTTTACTCTGATCTCAGTCTTAGAACCCTAACTTTTTAGTAATAAAGAAATATATGCCATTTTCTTAATGTCCTAAAAACCAAATTAATGAGATTTTGGATTATTTGCTCATAAAACCAAAAACAAACAAACAAAACAAATGCCTCAGAGCTAAAGAGCCACTAAACAATAATTCTTCTTTTAAAATATCTCTTTAGAAATATTAACAACAGAATTACTTTGAAGCATGAAAGCAGTGTGGCAATAGGAAAATTAACATAGTTTTTCAGGCTCAACAGACTTGTATTAAATTCTATTTTCTGTCACTTCCTAAGTACATGATCGTAGGCCTTAGGGCCTTGGGTTCCTCATACAAAGTAGGATAATATAATATCTTTTTCATAGATGTGTGATAATTATATTAAGATAATGCATGTAACAGTTTTGGAATAGTGCTGTTAGAGCAGACTCCAATATGTAATAGACATTATTGTCAAGATTAGGGACTAAGATTTGTTATTATTATGACATAACAATTAAGACACTAAAAAATATTCTTCTCTTATCCAGACTAATTCCTAATGCAGATTAATTCCAAAAATGTTTCCACTAGTTTCTAGAATTGTTAGGCACTTGAGATACTAATATACTGGCCCTAGAAAACTTTGTAGTAATTAGGTAAACAGACAATTTTAAACAGATAATTTCAACTCAAAGGGTTTGTTGTTAGAGGAGCATAGGAAATAAGAACTAACAAGGTATACTCAATTCTGTTAGGGCTACAGGGATAAGGAAAAGGTCATACTTTTTTATATATTATGTCTGTATTTCAAAAATGATCACAATCAATGGATTATGTGAATATATAAATTACCAGCATCTATGAATCGCTAAACTTAAGGAGATTTTATACAATTCTGGAATTAACAAAAAGACCTATATTTTAAATAATAAAATCTGGAAATTACATGTACAAACTAGGATTGTGGAAAGCTTTTAAAAGCAAGACCAAGGCATGAACAGATGTCATAAAGTTTATATCGCTGGATCCCTCATGGTCAACCGCAATGGTTAAAGTCCTAGACTTGGCAACTTGAAACTCAAAGCTTGAAACTCATGCTAGGAGCATGTGCATGCATACCCAAAATCCTGGGAGGAGAAGAAATTGTGATGTGGCTTTCTCTCTGTCTCTTAGGCAAATGTACATGCCCCCGAACATCTCTCAAAAAAAAAAAATTAAATAAATAAAATAAAAAAGCAAGACCAAAAGGTAAAAGCTATAAAACAAAGAAATAACAGAGTATTTACTTTTTTTTTTAATTTTGAAAGACACAAAGTCTCAAAAAGTTACCCAGAAAGAATGGAAAACAAATAAAAGATACAAATGGGCAAGTTACAAGTGAGACCTGAAAAACTCAAACTCACTAGTGGTCAGGAATATACAAGTTAGATACTACTGTATAACTAAGAGCTGAAACCTATTGCTCGTATGGGAATAGGGAAAGCGTACACTCATGTTGCTGGTGGAAATATGAAGACCCATAATCTTTTCGGAAAGCTATTTAGCAACATCTATGAAATCTTAAAAATACATCTGGCTTATGATCTAGCAATTCTACTCCAGAGATTCAACACCATAAAAATAACTATATAAAGACACACATAGAACAATATTTTTTTACAACATCATTCTTAGTGTCAAAAAACCTAGATGCACAGGTAATGCTTGAAAGCAGGGGAATGGTTTAATGAATGATAGTATATTCAAATCATGAGATACTATACAATCTATTTTTAAAATGAATTAGAACTATCAATTGACTTGAGAGATTTTTTGAAAAGTAATACTGACTGTGATAAACCAAAAAGTACATGTGATGTGTTTCCATTTTTACAGAAAAATATAAGTAAGGACAAAAAGCCTTTCTATAGACAAATGTAAAGATAGGAAACATTATAGCAGCATAAGGAAAATGTTATTAAGGATATACCAGAAGTTATAAACATGGGTGGAAGACGGGGAAACCAAAACAAGAACAAAAAAAGAAAAAAATAAATAAAAGACAAAGACAAAAAGGATACAAGAAAATTAAATATCTTTTTCTTTTTCTTTTCTTTTCTTTTTTTTTTTTTTTTTTTTTTTTTTCTACACGGATTTTGTCGTCTCCCAGAAGACTGCGCTCGCCAGAAAGACAGAGAGAGACAGAGAGCCAGAAATCATCTCCCTGGGGGATGGCCACACCACAATCCCTTCTCCTCCATTCTCCTCTCAGATCTTGGTCATGCACGCCTACTCGCCCAGTGTGAGTTTAAGCCACCAGGTCCAGGACTCGAACCACAGTCAACTACATGAGAGTCCAGCGACATAGCCATTATGTCAACTGCTGGTCCCTCAAACATCACTTCTAAATAAAGAATAATATTACTATATTTATGCCTTTGTGTATATGAGATACAAATTCAGAAAAAATAATTAAAATAGACATACAATACAAATTTATGTATGTCTATGCATATATACATGCAACAATATAAAGATCTGACAGATTAGTAATAATTAGCTCACAACAGTGAAATAAGTAAAAAAAAAAAAGATGAAAACATATACTACTTTATAAAAGCTAGCAGTGTTGTTAATTGAGGATAAGGCCTCCTGGAATCTTCCCATTTCATTGTCCTTACTCTTAATCAGTTTGTGGCAGGGTTGGGGAAGGATAAAGGACGAATCAAGTTTGTAGCATTTTCCTTCATTTTGCCATAGCTGTGGGTCCTCAACAGGCCACTCGCTATACTAAGCAAAAGTTTCTTTAAATGCTAGATGTAGTAGGATACCTATTGACATAATCATTTCTATTGAAGAAATTATACTGAAATGTTTTCATATTTAGAAGTCCAAAAGGTGATTATCTATTGATATACAAAGATGGGAAGGGCAAAAACAAAAACAAAATTTGAAAAAAAATCTCTAAAACCCAAACAACATAAAACCAAACAACAACACAATACTTTCTTAGGCATTGTTGTCTATCTGTGATTAAAATTAGGAGATGAAGATATAAGAGTGGAGTTATAGGTGATGGACTGAGTCGTGCTGGCTGTCATGTAATTCAGAAAAAGAGAGGATTTTGAATGTTCTCAATACAAAATAAGGACAGAAATTTACAACAACAGTTATGCTAAGTACCTTGGTTATATCATTATACACAATATTTACATACCAAAAATGTCACACTGCCCTGGTGATACATATAATTATTATGTGTCAATTAGTAAAATAAGAATCAGAAGGCACACTCCAGCTAAAGGCATCAGGTTTTTTTCCCTGAATTCTTTATGAAAAAGTTTAATCAGTAGAATGAAACTTGTTATTCATTTCTGGATAGAAAGTACAGGAAACCTGATGCTTTCGTACTTCTCCTTATTTCAGAGTTAATAATTTAATATATTTTTAAAATTATTTTATTCATTTATTTATTTATTATTATTATTTTTACATGAGTTTTACCAGAGAATGAGAGAGAGAGAGAGCAAGCTGCCAGGTTCAAGACTCGAACTATGGTTGGCCATGTGGGAATTCCAGGGCATTAACCACCACACCACCTGCTGTCCCAATAATTTAATGTTTTTTTTTTTTTTTTTTGAGAGGTTTTTGCTATAGGGCATGTGCGCTCGTCAGACAGAGAGAGACAGAGAGACAGAAAGAGAGAAATCACTCCCCAGTGGGGATGGCCACGCCACAATCCCTTCTCCTCCATTCTTCTCTCGGGATCTTGGGCACGGACGCACACGCACCTGGCATGAGTTTAAGCCACCAGGTCCAAGATTCGAACCGCGGTCGACTATGTGGGAGTCCAGTGACAGCCATTACGCTAACTGCTGATCCCTAATTTAATGTTTTTAAAACACTTCTTAGGCTTTCTAGAACACAAAGATAATTTTTAAATCAAGGCATAGAAACTGATTTGCTTTCTCTTCTGTTCTTTACAGAGTCCTGCAAGTTTATTTTTGCTAACTTGTTTCTCTGTTAACTCTATTTATTATTTATTGTCTGCAATGGTTATGGAACAATTAGATCTTCAAATTATAGGATGATGAAGTTTCAAATAACTTTTCATTTGTATTTTTAATCCCTCTTATACATTTTAATTAGCTACCAATGACATCACTACATAAAACTACAATACATCATAAGAACCAACTGAAATTTGTTTAAATTTGAATTGGGATCCTTCTTTACATAATCAATGTCACAAAATAGTAGAGCTACCTAATCAAAGTTAGGAGGAATTAACTTAATAAATATGCATTTTTCCAAATGAATATTCATTAATATAAATTTAAGTTTCATTCAAACACTAGAATTATGTACAGAAAATATAAAGACTTCTTAAAAGAATGACCATACTAGACTACACATTTGATAACTACAGATAATTTATCATAAAAGTATTGGGGCCAGCAGGTAGTGTGGCTACCTCACGTGGCCACTGTGTTTGGAGTCTCAAATTCGGTGGCTTGAAAAATCACTCTAGACGTGTGTGTGCATGCTCCAAAATCCAAGAGGAGAAAGGAGCAGAGGGACTGCAGGATGGCCATCCCCCCAGAGGGGTTGATTTCTTACTTTCCTTTCTCTGTCTTTCTTTATACACACACCCTATGGTAAAAGCCTTAAAAACAAAAAGTGAATAAAATAATTCAAATGAAATTGCCTTAGTCTCCATAAACCTATATAAACCAATAATGTGTTGTCCAGAATACCAGCATCATATGTAATAAGGCAAGTGAATTGTTTAGAATTCAGAAGATACTCTTCCTTCCCTATTTGCACGTGTGTTACACGGTGACCTATGAATTCTCTGTGCTACAAAGCAAGACTGGAGGTAAGGATAAAGTGCCTGCATGGCAAGTTGTTTGCTATATCACCAAGTTTACTTAAGGTTTCCTAGGATATTTTGTGTCCTGCAAATCTTTGCATATTTGTTATCAATTACCTAAGCCACAAATAATTGAAAAGCAATTCTCTCAAATTTCAAGAAATGTGCTCTTGACTATTAAGCTGGACTTATTTGTCACAAAACATAAAATTTAGGGAATATTCCATTCACATAGGAGGAGTAGGAAATCACTTTTCTTTCTTTTCCTTTGGAGAGGTTTTTGCTATAAGGGCACATGCACTCACCAGAAAGACAGAGAGAGACAGAGAGACAGCCAGCCAGAAGTCACCCCCCAGGGGGATGGCCATGCCCCAATCCATTCCCCTCTTGGGATCTTGGACACGCATGTACATGCACCTGGCATGAGTTTAAGCCGCCGTGTCCAGGACTCGAACCATGGTCGACTACATGGGAGTCCAGTGACATAACTATTATGCCAACTGCTGGTTCTATAAAGTCAGTTTTAATGAGATTTTTACACTTTCAATGTAACTCAGAAAAATAACAAACAGCATAAAATGATTTCTCCATCCACTGAGTATGTACAGTGAATGTCTGACCTGTAAGATTCAAGTAGATAAAGTGAATCTTAAAACATGTAAGTTCTTATATTGTTGTGAAGATGTAACTGAGTCAGTCCTCCCTAGACATATCTCCTTGGTGCCCCATGAAGTGGGCCATTTGTTATACTTCTCATACAAATTCTCAAATGATATAAACCACCTTGTGAATGGTAAAAACCAGATTCAGGGACCAGCAGATGGCATAATGGTTACGTTGCTGGACTCCCACCTGTCTGACCATGGTTTGAGTTCCAGATTTGGGGGCTTGTAACTCACACCAGTCGTGTGTGTGTGTGTGTGTGTGTGTGTGTGCGCGTGCGCACGCCCAAGGTCCCAGGAGGAGAATGGAGAAGGGATTGCAGTGTGACCATCACCCCTGTGGGGTGATTTCTTACTTTCTGTCTCTCATGTTTGTCCTATAACAATAATCTCTCAAAAAAAAAAAGAAAAGTCATAGCTTAAAAAAAAACAAAATTCATAATTCAAATGTTCAAAATGTTATTTAGTTCCTAAAACAGAAAGAGATATATTAAGAGAGAGGAAAACAAAATAAAACAAAACAAAAACACAGATCCCTGATGAATCTTATCACACAATGATCCTTCCCTGGGCCCTACAGCCAGTCATGATCATGGACACACGTAAGGTTGTGTCCAGCCTGTTTAGGTCAATTCAGGACCCAAACCCTGGGCCATCCTACAGGCTCCTGTATGATGCAGCAATTTGCTACCATCTACACCATGTGGCTGAACACAGAGTTCACTCTTACACCCGGAATCCAGCCACTACCCGCTTCCTCCTTCCTCCTGATCCAAGCCAAGAACATCTCCTTCCTGGACTCTTGTAGTCACTTTCTCACTAGTTTTCCTGTCTCTATATCCTCTATCGTCAGTCATTCTCCACATAACATCCTATCATATCATCTTCCTGCTGTATTGAATATTTTCTAATGGATTTTCATCATACTTGAAATGAAATAGGAATTTCTCACTTTGGCTTATAAGCCCTCTATCCCAAATTCCACTCTTGAAATTATGGACATTTCAGCCAAATAACTCTTAGTCCTGGGGGCTGTCCTGTTCATTTTACAACGTTTAGTAGCATCATTGGTTTCCGTGAACTACATGCCAGTAGTATTTGCTTTGCAGATGTAACAGATCAAAACAGCTCTAAACATTGCCAAATGTCCCCTGGGGGACAAAAAATCATCCCCTCTGGGTATCACTGGCTTGCATGATCTAGCCCTTAACTACACCTTCAGCGTTATCTGCTCTGGCTCACTTCCATTTCTACAACTCTGGCCTTTTCAGTATTCTTCCAAACACATCAAGAACCCTCTGACTCTGGCCTCTTTCTTTTTTTCTTTCTTTTTTTTTTTCCTTTTATTTTTTTTTAGAGAGATATTTTTACTATAGGGCACATGTACTCACTAGAGAGACAGAAAGCAAGAAGTCACCCCCCCAGGGGGATGGCCCTGCTGCAATTCCTTCTCTTCCAGTTTCCTCTCAGGATCTTAGCACGCATGCATATGCACCCAGTATGAGTTTTAAGCTGCCAGGTCTGAGACTCGAACCGCAGTCAACTACGTAAGAGTCTAGCAACGTAACCATTATGCCGTCTTCTGGTCCCAACTCTGGCTCCTTTCTGTGCTTACTGTTCCTCCAGGATCTTTTTCCAGGCTCATATTGCAACTTAATTTATGTTCTGTTTTCCTGCATAAATGTCTTTTCCCTATTTAAAATAGCTCCCCCCTTTAGCCTCTACCCTTCAGTATAGTATAGTAGTTAAATATTTCTGGCTTTATACCCTATCTCTGATCACTTGCTTTTTATCTTCCTCCTCATCTAATTATAAATTACTTGAAAGCAGAGTCTTTCTAATTTTTAAAACTACCAGTCTGTATTTTCAATATATTAAATAAATAGATGAGTGAATATAGATTCTGGAATAGTCCTCTTTATAATATCATAAGAAATCTGAGGTTGCTAGTTCCCTCATTTTGATAAGAGTATCATATAGTATTTTAAATTAATTCTATTAACTGGATTTTTTTTAGAAATATTTAAACTGAACCTGGGTATTGAGTCAGATAATGTAATTACTTAAGAAGGCTGTTTGTTGACATCTTGATAAGCAAAGATTACTGTGTCTTACATTTTTAGAAAGTTCACTCAGTAACACATAAGATTATTTAAAAACCACTGAAAGAAAATTGATAAGATTATTGTTTATTGGGATGTTATTAATTTTGTAAGCTAGCATATCTCAAAACATATAAAATATAGAATTAAATATTTTGTAACAGCCCTATATAATTGATTCACTTTATAGACTTTATAGAGTGGTTTTCATACAGACTAGAAGACCATTTTGAAATAAATATTATTCAAAGATGCAGTATTTGGATTCACTATACCTTACTAAAATTTTGGAGGGGATTAGTAAGATAAATTCCTATCAGTTCAACTCAATACACATTTACTAAAATAGGTATCTAAAATGTACATGATTTCAGAAGGTTAGGGGATATTAAAGTTTTAAATATGGTAAAAGTTACCATGATTGTGACTCAAGAAACTTACATAATTACATAAAAACAACACAAAGCAGAATGTGATAAATGCTAGATTCGAAATATAATGGTAATGATGACAACCTACTAATCTACTGATTACTTATTATGAATCAAGTAAGGTACTGAATGACAACAATTTAAACTTTGTCCAAAAAAAAAATAATAATAAAGGATTCAAATCCAGATACCCAAAGGCCATTATACTTAACTATTCATAATTTATACTTTAAAAAAAATAAAAAAGATTAGTTGGGGCCAGCAGGTGGCAGGGTAGATAAAGGTGCTGGACTCCCAGATGGCCGACTGTTGTTCGAATCCCAGACCTGGTGGCTTGCCTTCTCGCTTTCCCTTTCTCTCTCTCTCTCTCTCTCTCTGTCTCTGTCTGATCAAATTAAAAAATAACAATGACAAATGGAATTAAATAATTATTTAAAGAAAATATTAGTTCTTATGGGACCAATTCTGACCTGAAACATTAGAAAAATGTAAATATAAGTATTGTCATGAGTGGTATAATGAGTGACAAAAGAGTTTATGTTAGAAAAATTCTGAGTTCTAGATGAGTGGATTAAAAAACTGTGGCACATGTATTCTATAAATACTACTCAGCCATAAAAAACAAGACCCTGGTGACAACCTACTAATCTACTGATTACTTATTATGAATCAAGTAAGGTACTGAATGACAACAATTTAAACTTTGTCCAAAAAAAAATAATAATAAAGGATTCAAATCCAGATACCCAAAGGCCATTATACTTAACTATTCATAATTTATACTTTAAAAAAATAAAATAAAATCACAATTCTGACCTGAAACATTAGAAAAATGTAAATATAAGTATTGTCATGAGTGGTATAATGAGTGACAAAAGAGTTTATGTTAGAAAAATTCTGAGTTCTAGATGAGTGGATTAAAAAACTGTGGCACATGTATTCTATAAATACTACTCAGCCATAAAAAACAAGACCCTGGCTTTTGATAGAAAGCGGATGAATATGGAAGATCTATTTCTGAGTGAAGCAAGCCAGGTTATGAAAGAGAGACACTGTTTGTCTCCACTTAATGTATACTGACAATTCACACCCTCTGGTGGAAACGGAAAGATTAGAGGACATAGAAGTATAGAAAATGGTTACAGATACTGGATACAGTGTAGGAAGAGAGTAGGAGAATGGGGAGAGTGCGAGGAAAGACATTAAGAATAAAAATAGACAGGCAAGACATTTATGGGACACAGAAATGGATTATTATCTGTTGATGATAATGTGTATAATATCCTCAACTGGAGTGGTGTGATGTGTATTCATGTTGGTAGCATTCACTTTACAAGCTAAGTGATTATAGTGATTGAAGGTACAAAAAAATTTAAAATAAAACAAATTCTGAGTTCTTTGTTATGGATGAAATATAGTTTAATAGAAGCCAGCAAATGTAGGTTGTAGGCTGGGAGTAGATTGTAGAGATACTTACATTATCAATCAAAAAGTTAAAGACTCTCATTTGTAGGCTATAGAGAGCATTTGAAAGGTGCTGATCAAAGAAGTGAAGGGTACCAGCAGATGGTGTAATAGTTGCATTGCTGGACTCCCACATAGTTAACCACAGTTTGAGTCCCAGACGTAGCAGCTTAAAACTCACACAGGGCATGTGTGCATGCATGCCCAAAATCCCGAGAGGAGAATGGAGGAGAAGGGATTGTGACATAGTCATCCACCCTGGGGGGATGATTTTTCACTCTAAGTCTCTCTGTCTATCTCTTTCTAGTAAGCACAGCACCCTATATCAAAACTACTCCCATCAAAAAAAAGGGGGGGGGTGAGGTCATACATAATTAATTCTTATAGAACTGGCAGACTGGTGGCAAAATGGACTCAGCTGAATGGTCAGCTGCCAATGGAAACAATTCCTCTAAATGTATTCAATTCAACTAAACTCCAGAATGAAGAAATTGCTTTGCACACATACCAAGAAAATACTGATCATAAGGATATGATTTCAGCATAAATGCTATATAGCCATTTCTCTTTTGGGTAATGGTTCTTTGTTTCTTTTAAAAATTTTATTGTGGAAAGAACACTTAACATGAGATCTACTCTCAACATATTTGTAAGTGAGCAAAACATTATTGACAGATAAGGGATAAAATGTGCAACAGGTCTCTAGATCTTATACATCCATCTTAACTGAAATTTCACACCAATAGATTTTTAACTTTTTATTTTCCCTCTGCAGGCCCCTGACAACCACCATCTTACTCTCTCATTATCATGTAAGTAGAATCTTGCAAAAAATGTCTCTCTGTGACTAACTTATTTCACTTAACATAATGTCTTCAAGGTTCATCCATGTTGCATATTGCAGGATTTCCTTCTTTTTAAAAGGTGAATATAGTTTTCCATTGTGTCTATATACCACATTTACTTAATTCATCTATTAATATTAATGTTGATGGGTATTTATATCGTTTCCACATCTTAGTTATTGTGAACACCGCTGCACTGAGCATGTGAGTGCAGCTCTCTCTCCAAGATACCAATTTAAGTTTCTTTAGCTAAATAATAAGTGGGATTTCTGGGTGAAATGGCATCTCTAGTTTTAAATTTTTTATGGGAACCTTCATACTGCTTTCTATAGTGGCTATATCATTTAGCATTCTCACCAACAGTGTGCAAAGATTCCAATTTCTCCACATCACCAGTATTTGTGCCTTTGTTTTGTAAATACTCGCTCATCACAGGTGTGAGGTGATTTCTCATTATGGTTTTGATTTGCATTTCCCTGATGATTGGTGATGTTCAGCATTTGTTCATTTACCTGATGGTTATGTGCATATCTTTTGGAGAAGTGACTTTTCTCTAAAGGCCTTAGCCTATTTTCTAATTGGTTTATTGCGTGTGTGTGTGTGTGTGTGTGTGTGTGTTTGCTTTGTTTTATTTATTTATTTTACAATAGAGTTGTAGAAGTCCTTTATGTATTTTGATGAGTAACCCTTTATATATGGATCGTATATGGATTAAACCCAGATATATAGTTTGAAAATATTTTCTCCTGATTATGTTCAGTAGGTTGCCTTTTCAATTTGCTGGTTGTTTCCACTCTTGTATAAAAGCTTTTTAGTTTGATATAGTCCTACTTGTTTAGTTTTGGTTTTGTTAGCTGTGCTTTTAGTGTCATGTTTATGAAATCATTGCCAAGAACAATGTCATGAAGTTTTTTTCAAAGATAGTTGTATGCATAGATATAGTTCTAGGCTCTATATTCTGCTTCAGCCTTATCTATATGCTTGTCTTTATGCCAGTACCATACTGTCTTGGTAAGTGCAACTTGGTTCTGAGACCAAATTACATGTAGCCCTTGGAGACTTGCTGTAGAAGGATTGCCAGGGAAGTGGGCATGTAAATACTTCAGCTTTGTAGTCTAGCACATCTTAGATTAAAAAGCTATTTTCAAGTGAAAGTAACTCCAAGAAAGGCCTGTGTTCCCTTTTAAGAACCAGAACCACATAATTAACATAATTTCTATATCTACAGATATAGATATTTATCTCATTCTAACAAAACCAATACAATTTCATCCTTATCAAAAATCATCACACTTAGATTTTATTTATTTACTTATTTTGGAGAGGTTTTTGCTATAAGGCATGTGCACTCACCAGAAAGACAGAGAGAGACAGAGACAGAAAGTGAGAAATCATCTCCCAGGGCGGATAGCCATGCCACAATTCCTTCTCCTCCATTCTCCTCTCAGGATCTTGGGCACTCATGCACACGTGCCAGGTGTGAGTTTAAGCTACTGAGTCCGAGACTTGAACCATGGTCGACTACATGGGAGTCCAGTGACACAACACTTAGATAATAAATGCTTATAATTATATTCTCTTCATGATTACAAAATACCACTTAGATTACATAAAATAGGCTTACCATGGAAACCTTTACATCTACTTAAACCCTACTTTGTCATTTATTGTCTCACTTTTTTTTTATGTTTTATACTTAGGAACCTGCCTTACAGTTGCATGTCTGATCTCTCTTACAAATGATTGGCTTGACCACATACCTAAAAAAATTTTATTGCACCTGATCATTCTCAAATCAAAATTCTGCTTGACTCCCTTGTCATATGAGTTCTAATCTCAGCACCACAATAATATCATTCATCTTTAAGTCATTGTCAAGCCTGTGATTGCCCCGGAGATTGATCAGAATAAGATGCCAGGGTTAGAACAGTTTAATTTATTACTTATCCTTAAAAGTAGATTTTTTAAAACTGTCCTAGTACATCTTCCTCATGAAAAAAGATATACATACATTAATTATTTCCCCCCCAAATTTAATCATAATGCTTTCTTGGGTAGTTTTTTTCTAATAGATATTTATAGGAACACCTAGGTAGTCTTGAGAGAGGTAGAAAGATATTCTAAAGCAGGTTATATCTGAAACTAAGGGATAAAGAGGCATTAGAGGGGGGAAAAATTTAGGAAGAAGCGTTTCAGGCAAAAGGAAAGCACATTCAAAGGTATAAACTGAAAGATCATAAAGTACATCACATGTTAATATTGGAAGAATCCTGAGTTCTGTGGTTTGGCTGAAGTATGGATATGATAATAAACATAGTAATATATTTCAAAGATATTAAAAACACTCTTGTTCTTTTCCACTATACAGGATGGCAGGTGAAAAGACTGCAAAGCAGGATACTAAGGAGAAGAAACCTCAAGCCAAAAAGGCTGATGCCAGTGGCAAGGTTAAAATGGTTGACCCAAAGGCTAAAAAGCCCATAAAGGGGAAACCCCATTGCAGCCGAAACCCAGTTCTAGTCTGAGGCATCGGAAGATACTCCTGATCTGCCATGTATTCCAGGAAGTCCATGTAGAATAGGAAATACTCGGCCACCAAATTGAAGATTGAAAAGAAAAAAAGGAGAAGATTCATGCCACTGTCACAAAACCAGTTAGTGGGGACAAGAATGGTGGTACCAGGTAGTTAGTTTTTGCAAAATGCCTAGGTATTATCCTACTGAAGATGGACCTCAAAAACTGTTGAGCCACGGCAAAAAAACCCCTTCAGTCAGCATGTGAGAAAGCTGCGAGCTAGCATCACTCCTGGGACCATTCTGATCATCCTCACTGGACACCACAGAGGCAAGAGAGTGGTTTTCCTGAGACAGCTGAGCAGTAGCTTGCTACTTGTGACTGGACCTCTAATACTCAATCGAGTTCTACTGCATAGAGCACATTAGAAATTTGACATTACCATTACCATCTCGACAAAAATTGATATTGGCAAGGTAAAAATCCCAAAACACCTTACTGATGCTTACTTCAAGAAAAAGAAGCTGCAGAAGACCAGACACCAAGATGGTGAGATATTTGACACAGAGAAGGAGAAGTACAAGATTCCAGAGCAGTGCAAGTTTGATCAGAAAGCTGTGGACTCAGAAATTTTACCAAAAATCAAAGCTGTTCCTCAGCTTCAGGGCTACCTGCAATCCATGTATACACATATATAAACTTATATATATATGTGTGTGTGTGTGTGTGTGTGTATATATATATATACACATACATATATGT
>NW_006159742.1:1820807-1832180 GCF_000334495.1 Tupaia belangeri chinensis | reverse complement strand
CCCTCTCTCTCTCTTACTCTGTCCCATTCTGGTCAAATTGAAATAAATAAATAAAGTTAAATAAAAATAATTCTTTAAAAAAGAAAAGGAAAAAGAAAACTCATCTAATATAAGCCAGATTGATAATTGTCAGATTAATTTTTTAAGTTGACAGATGCATGAAATTATACAAAGAGAAATCCTATATTCATTTTTTTTTCCCTTAGGGAGACTTTTGCTATAGGAGACATGTGTTCACTGGAGAGACAGAGCAAGATGGAGAGATGGAAAGCAAGAAATCACCCCAGGGGAGATAACCGTGCTATAGTCTCTTCTCCTCCATTCTCCTCTTGGGATTTTGGGCATGCAAACACACATACCTGGTGTGAGTTTGAAATCACTGGTCCAGGATTCGAACCACAGTCAGCCATGTGGGAGTCCAGTGACGTAACCATTAAGCCTTCTGCTGGTCCCATATATACATTTCTTAATAATAACATTGTGTTTTAAAGCATATAATGAAGGACCAGCAGGTGGTGTGGTGAAGGTGCTAGATTCCCACGTGGCCAACGTTGGTTCAAATCCTGGACCTCTCGGCTTGAAAATAATAACAGGCAAGTCTGCATGCATGCCCAAAATCCTAGAGAAGAGAATGACAAAGAAGGGATTGAGGTTTACCCATCTCCCTGAGGTGGGGTAATTTCTCACTTTCCCTCTCTCTGACAAGTCCACATGCCCTATGGAAAAACGAACTAACTAAATAAATAAATAAAACAAAACACTTTGGTCAGTGCTAGACATATAAATATAGTAAAATTGTTCTATTCATTTGTTCTTGCTATTATCATGAGTAGTTATTTCTTTAGCCATACAGCAAAAAACTAAAAATAAATAAATAATAAGGCATATAGTGCACAAATCATTCACTAATCCTTTGAGATAAGAAGTCATTCTTTTGAGTATAAATCCACAAACAAAGCGGAGACATACTGAAAGTACTGAAGTACTGAAATGTCTTTCATTCATAAACCACAACCACACTGCACTGTTTCCAGTTTCTAGTTTCTCTTTCTTTATATTGGAGAGAAACTTAAAAGTTATTTGTGACAAAAATCCTACCAAATTTTCATAATATTTTTCATCAGTTTTCACAGTTGTCTCACCACATTTGACAACCATTTAAAAAAGAAAACTCATGGGACCAGCAGTTAGCGTAATGGCTATGTCGTTGTACTCCCACATAGTCGACTGCGGTTTGCATCCCGGACCTGGTGGCTTAAAACTCACGCTGGGCGCGTGTGCCCAAGATCCTGAGAAGAGAATGGAGGAGAAGGGATTGTGGCGTGGCCATCCTCGCTGGGGGGTGATTTCTCACTTTCTGTCTCTCTGTCTCTGTCTGTCTGGCAAGCACATACGCCCTATAGCAAAAACCTCTCCAAAAAAGAAAACTCATTATAAGTTAGTCTTTCAAAAACTTTGACTTTTTTCTTTGTCATTTATATTTCATCAACCTGAATAATATTTAATGAAATGAGATGGGTACAATAAAAGGTACAACTAAGATATACATGTTTGGGAAAACTCATAGCTGATTTTTTTTTTAGGCATACATTTTAGCTCATGGGAACAAAACTACATAGAATTACCAGGGAGCAACTTTTCAACCATGAGTATTCTAGGTCATAGGCCCCAGATAAATATTTCACAGAAGAAACAGAGTTTGAGTCAATCAAGCTAGCACTGATGAAGAACCCATTTAAAATAGCAGTTGTTTAGTGCAGTGTGGCAGAATACAATGCAAAACGGGCAAATGCAACCTTACTGAAAACTGAGATTGGGAAGAGTACTGAATGAGCACTGTGGGCTAGACCAGAAAGTTAGGAAGTTGGTATGGGAACTTCAGAACATGGATTTGGGAGTGAGTTAGACTGCCTGTCTTTGCATTTAATCTTTCTACTTTTTAGCCATACAGATCTTTGGAAAGCTACTTACACTAACCCCTATTCATTGATTAAGGTCATCAACAAGTTAAAAAAAAAAGAATTTATTCATCTAATTTTGTTAAAGATAGGTGAGTTAATATTCTAAAAGGCTTACAATACTGCCTGATCAAAGTAAATACTCACTGTCAACTTTAATATTATATTAAAGTAGTAACTGTTAACAGTTTCTAGATTTATTGTTCTATGGTATAATCATAAATTAATATACAAATTAAACTCTGTGGGCCAGCAGGTGGCATAAAGGTTAAAGAAGCTGAATCCAAATGGACAACTAAGTGGTTTGAGTCCCACACTCAGTAGCTTGAAAATCACACTGGGCACAAGTACATGTGTTTCTAAAATCCCCAAGAGGAGAATGGAGGAGGAGGGACTGTGAGGTGGCCATTCCCTCATGTAGGTGATTTCTCACTGTTTTTCTCTCTCTCTCTGACAAGTGCACATGCTTATAGCAAAACTTAAAAATAAAAACAACAAGAATAACAACAACAACAACAAAACACATACATACAACTTTGGTCAGTGCTTGACATGTTCGTATAGTAAAATTTTTATATTCATTTATTATTGTTATTATCATGAACCATTTAAAGGTTTTTGTTTTGTTTTGTTTTGTTTCAATTTGCCATAAGGTGCATGCACTCACCAGAGAGAGACAGAGAGAGCAAGACAGAGAAAGTACCCCCATGACTACAGTCCCTTTTCCTCCACTTTCTCCTTTTGGGATTTTGGGCACACACAAACATAAGTGCCCACCACTGGGTCAGGGACTTGAACTGTGTAGTCAGATATGTGGGATTAATCTACCTCAACCACCTCAATACAGGCGTTTCAGATAGATCTACAAACAATGAGAGGGAGGGAGCCTTTTTTGTGACTCTATTTTCTTTCAGAGGTTCTCTGGCCTATCATGAACTACCTCCATTTTCAGGCCCTCTTTAGCGTCTCTCTGTCAGGATGTGGTCCTCCAACAACAACCCTCCCTCTCCATTTATCTTTTCATTCCATCCTTCCCATCCTCCTTCTGCAGTTACCCATGGCTTATACCTCAAATTACCTTTCCTACTTTTCATTAAAATCTATGTATATTCTCTAAGGAAAGGAAAGCGTAGAGTCTTACTCTCACAAGTCAGAGGAAGAAATTCTGCATATAAGAAAAGCAACACTGTTTTAAAAAAGAGAGAGAGAGAGACAGTTACACCATTAAGACAATAGGAATGGCAAAGGTAGGAGACATGAGTATAGGCTGAAGCTGACTAAAGGAACTTTAAAGTACCAAAACTTTAGTTAAGCCTTAGGCTCAGAGATGACACTAGACAGGATAGGTCATTCTAGGGTGAGCAAACCAGGAAAGGAATCCAAGATAAAGGAATGATACATGCTAGGGTTGAAATGAAGTGTGAAATAGCAGAGAAAATTTAGAACCAGCCTGAATGTAACAGACCATTCACAGAGAGAGCAGTGATCACAGTAAAAATTTAGAGAGCAAGTTCTTAAGGAGCCCAAAACAGTAGAGTTTGGTCTTGCCCCTCTTGATAGCCTAGAACCACTATAACCTGCATACAACAAAATATCTTGATGAGAGATGTATTTTAATAAAATTACTGGAGTAAATCTTGTAGTGTCTGCCCATTTATTCAATTGATAGTTATTCAATATCTCTGTGTTCTTGAACACAGTGCTAGATAATAGAATTGTGAACAATAAAACAGCAAGGGATATATTCATTGATGCAAATGTTGATGTTTGATGTAGAATCACAAAAGCATTCTAAGGAAGGAAGTGGGCCAGCCTGGAGTCTTGTGGTTAAGGCAACTAAATCTCACACAGCCAAATATTGGGTTGGAGTCCTGACACCTCTGTTGGAAAAACATGCTGAGCACATGTGTGTGTATGTGTGCCCAGTATCCTAAAAGGAGGGAGTAATGGAGGAGACAAGATTGAAGCATGATCATTGCCCATGGGGATACTTTCTCATATTCCTTCTACCTCTATCACTGGTAAATTAAGGGGGAAGGAAAGAAAGGAAGGAAGGAAAGAAGGAAGGGAGGGAGGAAGGAAGGAAAGAAGGAAGTAAGGAAGAATCAAAGACCCACAGACTAAACATGGAATCAAAAGAAGGGCATCGACCATAATTTAAAGTCAGCAAGATGAGAAGACTGAATATCAAGTAGAGACCTGGATCATATTTGGGAAAAAGGGGATGATACCAAGCACATAAGTGGATCTTATTTGGGGAGGTAAAGTGATGATTCTCACGTATGAAATGTTGAGTTTGGGGATGTAAGTGATTTTTGTTGAATGGAAAGATATCTTTGACAGATAGAATTTATATGCATGACCTGATTAAATTATCTTTTCACTCAATATTTTTGGCTGAAAATACATAATTCTGAAACCCTGGTAGTAGGGACATACAATATTATGCCCAGCCATTAGAAAATATATTTTTGATTTAAGAAAAGTCTTTACATCAGTATTTGACCTACACATTTATGTTAATGAGGTTTAATATAGAAGGCACCTAATGGGAGGATTGTAGGATGTGTGAAAAATCAAAGATATTTAGGACCGAACAGTATGATTTACTCTGAAATATATGCAAGGTGTGCTTATATATCTGTGAATATACATAATCACACATATATATTGGGTTGTCTGAAAGCTATAACACATTTTTTCCATAGAAAAAATACATCATGACTTTTCCAACAGCCTAATATATATAAAAACATGTGTATCTAGATATACATAAACATTTTCATATATAAAGATATACAAATACACATATACACATTTCTTTCTATGGAGATGTTGACTGGAAGTTTGTAAACTCAAGCAATAGAAGACATTCAAACATTTATTTAGGATACTAACCAAGTCACTCAGCAATAATTCCATATACAAATTTTAAATATGTTTTGAATGCTTTTTTAACTGTTTAAGACAAACTATAATAAAGAGTATTTACAAACAACTAGAGATTAAAATTAGAATATAAAAATAGCCACAGTAAAAGAGATTACTCAAGTAAGACTTGTAGGCTTTCTTACAACATTCACCTAAACTATCTTGTATGGCAAAAAGTTTAAATCTGAAACACATAAGTTATAAAAATGTATGAATTCAAATTCAGGTTTAAAAGTGGAATTAAAAATACATTAGAAAATGTAAATCAAAAGGCATTAATTTATGCTAAATTTCCCTTTCCCTCTAAGGGTTTTTAAGCACTCAGCAAACTTTATTTTAGCAGTCATGCTCTAATTTCAATTATGTGGAAATTATTCTATCTTCATGGACATGAAAACAGAAGAAAAAGAATAAATGACTTGTCTCTGTTTAAGCAGTACATCAAAAACTGTACAAAAAGATTCATACTTATATGTGTAAATGCTAAGTATTTCTAATAAACCAAGTTGGCTAAAAAAAGACTGAAAGGAGAATTTTGAAAAATCCTCTGGGGGAGCAGGTATTAAATGCATGCCAGAAAGCAGAATTGCTAATCTTTTTACTTCCCCATCTTGACAGCACTATCCCTATTCTCTGCTAGCTACACAAACAAAATATTTTCTCTTGCTTTACCCACATTTATCAAGGAAGAAAGAGACAACTATTACTGCTATCTACTCTAACCTGTCTAATCCTTCAATTTCTATTCAAGATTTCCTGGAAAATTCATGTACTTATTTCAGGCATTTGATGGGATAGTAAATATGTATCAAAATAATTTCCTCCACAGAAATCACAGTAAATGCACTGAAAAATGTCTCCTCCTGGAAGGTAAAAGGAATTCCTAGAAGAAGACTTCTATTGTACAATACATGCAATATTAAAAATATTGGTTAGACATCTACTTTCCAAAGGTATCAGTCTAGTTTTTCCTGATACACTCCTTTCTAGGAGCCAGTTAAAATGCCAAAGAAGAAACAAACAAACCAAAAAGAAAAACTTTCAAGTACACTGTAAATGGAAGAAAGCTGAGCCATCTACTTCCCTCTGACTCCTCTCATAGTAGGCGATTTAGCTGTTAGAACCTTATGATCCAGCAAATTTAGAATCCCATCCAGCAGAAATCATTTAAAACCATGTAAGAATATAGGCACGAGAAAGCTATTTGAAGACTAATTGTCATAGCAAATATGTATCAAAACAATTTCCTCCATGGAAATTACAGTAAATGCACTGAAAAATGTCTCCTCCTGGAAGGTAAAAGGAGTGTATGTGTGTGTGTGTGTGTGTGTATGTGTGTGTGTGTGTGTGTGTGTAAGTGTTCAACACTAGCTAATTTACTTAAAAATTACAATACATTCAAATTGGAATGCTAAGCAGAGATTACAATGAATTAAATTTTTGATGATTTACGTAAATGTTTACAATGAATCTTAGACCAGAAGTAACAAACTAAAGAAAATCCAGTCTCTAGATTTACCAATAAAAAAATATGCACAGGGGTACATATGTGTATCTATGAATGTTAAAAATTTGGGGAAAAGGTCAGCCTAGGGGTTAAGGCTGCTGAATCATACATGGCTGACTGTGTGGTTCAAATCCTGGACCAGTGTCTTGAAAAACATACCAGGCTCATGTGTCTGTATGCTCAAAATCCTGAAAAGAGAAATGAGGACAAGGGATTGTGGAGTAACTGTCCCCCATGAGGGGTGGGGAGTGCTTTCTCACTTTCTCTCTCCTTTCTATCTGTCTCTGTCTGTCTCTTCAGTGAGCACACAAGCGCTCTTTCAAAATTTGAAAAAAAAGAAGAACATTATAAGGGTCAGCAGGTAGTGTTCTGGTTAAGGCACTGGATGCCCATATGGCCAAATGCAGTTCGAGTCCCAGACCCAGTGGCTTGAAACACTGGGCATGTGTATGTGTGTGTGCTCAAAACGTAGACAGGAGAATAGAGGAGAAGGGTTTGTGACATGACCATCCCCCCAAGGGGTGATTTCTCACTTTCTTTCTCTCTACCTCTGTTTCTCTCTCTATGTACCCTATGGCAAAAACCTAAAAAATATTTTTAAATTTAAAAAAAAATTATGAGACACACATTTCAGTGTTAAATAATGGGGCACTTGTAGAAAGAGTAATTCTAACCTTTATATAATTCAGTATTGGGGTTTTACCAGTGTAAATGTAAAAATAAGAAAGCAAACAAAAACCATAGTGTTCTGAGAAATACTTGTTATTTGTTCCCAGATTGATTTTTAAAAATCAAGATCTATAATCTGCTGTGAAATTATGGTTGCAACCTCTCTCACTGTTCAGGAAATGATTCCTGAGATATCAGGTAGATCCCCTCCCATTCACACTATGAGAACTTGTTTTGCATCTACTCAGTCCTAAAACTGCTAGTGTGCAGAATGACAAACAGGCATGACTAGAGAAGGAATGGATAGTGGCAAACAGTGTGTGGGAAGGTGGGTGTCATCTAATGATTAAGGGTGAGAAGGAGTCAATGAAAACTCCAGAGGGAATAAATTTTGGAGGTTGTAGTTTGTCATGTTGCACTATCAAGGAAAATATCAAGTGTGACTTAGGACTGATAGGCTACGTCTAGTCTTCCTCATAGTTTGTTACAAAAGAGGAGGAGATATCTCCTTTCTTCCTAGAAAATCCCCAGTGGACTGATAGTCATTAGGTATTGGACAACTGGCTAAGCACTTACTTTGCCTTTACGCTTCAGATATGACAATGAGATCTCATGAGCAACAAGGGATCAAAGAAAAGTACCTGGCTGGCTCCACAGTGCAGCAGCTAAGTTCTGTGCCTAGAAAGCTACTAATATATTAGATTCTACACATGCCTGGCTACAGTTTGAATCCCAGCCTGGCAGTTTGAAAAACACACTAGTTTTGTGTGTGTGCATGCTTCAAATTTTTATGAGATGGAGAATTGAAGGGAAAAGGATTGTAGCATAACCATACCCCATTGGAGGTGTGTTCTCTCTCTCTCTCTCTCTCTCTCTCTCTCTCTCTCTCTCTCTCTTTCTCTTTTGTAAGTACATACCTTTTAGTAATGTAAAATAAATAAAATTTAAAGCAAACTCTATATCTTGTTAGGCAGCAAATGCCTAAAAGGGCCAAATATGACCCTCCTCAAAAACTTACAAAGCAAATTAGCATCAATGAAAACATTATTATGTAAGAGAGAAAAGGAGTTAATATCCAAAATATATGAGGAACTCTACAACTTAATAGGTTAAAAACTATCTCTTTAAAAAATGGCAAAGCACCTGAGGAGACATTTTTCCAAATAAGACATACAAATAGATGTTGAAAATTGTTCAGCATTACTAGCAGGGAAATGCAAGTCAAAAGCACTAGGTACTATCACCTCACATCTTTTAAGATGACTATGATCAGAATTATAAGAGATTGATGAGGGAGAGAAGAAACTGAAACCCTTGCATAACACTTGCGGGCATGTACAATAAATTGGTGCAGACATCATGGAAAACAGTATGAAGATTTCTCAAAATATTGAAAATAGCCACTATATGATTCAGTAATCCTATTTCTGAGTATATATATTCAAGTGAAATAACATCAGTATCCCAGTGAGGTATTTATACTTCCATGTTCATAGCAGCATTACTTAAAATAGCCAAGTTTGGAAATGACCTATGTCTATCTTTGGATAAATTGATAAAGGAAATATTTTAAGTATGTATGTATATATGCAGATACATAATAAAACAATCTTCAGCCATTAAAAAAGACAGAAATCCTGCCATCTGTGACAATATGAATGAACCTCAAGGACATTATGCTAAACGAAACTAGTCTGACACAGAAAGAGAGGTGCTGTATGATCTTACTTACAAATAGAATCTAAAATACTTGAACTCATAGAAGAAGATCAGAGAATGGTGGTTGCCAGGGTAAGGGTACAGGAGAAGTGAGGAGACATTGCTTCAAGGGTATAAACTTTTAGTTATATACAGCATGATGATCATAGTTAACAATATTGTATTGTTTATTTGAAATATATTAAGAAAGCAAATTTTAAGTGTCCTCATCTCCCAACACACCAATACATACACATGCAGTCACTATGTGTGATGGATGTGTTTAATTAGTTTGACTGTGGTGATCAGTGCACACTGTACATGTATATCAAGTCCCATTATATACCTCAAATAATACAATTTTTAGTTTTAAGTATCTTAAAATTTTTTAAAAAGTGAAATACTTTACTGCAAGAGGGAAAAAAAGAAAAGCATATTATTGAATAGGGTTTTGAAAAACTTTAAAGATGAAAAATTTAATAATATGTTGGAGGCTAAGTAACTTATGAAAATCATGCCATTTCTTAAGACACCTCCCTCATCAGAGGGTTTGAGTAGTGAATTAGAAAAATGACTTAGGTATTTCCTGGCCATTGTTAGTTATTTTAACACAGTCGATACTTTTCTAATTCTGCAAAGCGAGAAACAAGACATTTTATTAAAAAGTAAGTATCACATTCAATGCTGCAAACACTCCAGTACCTTGATGCGTACATGGAGTTGCTATGGGCTAATTAGTAGAGTAAAACTGAAATTCAGAATTAAAAATCATTGCTCTTGTCTAATAATTTAGTCATACACAAATTACAGGACATTGGAGTCACTGACAATATTGGCACATGAAATGCACAAGGTTTCATTACCTGACTTCTTATAACACAATCAATTTCTCTCTAAAAAATGGTGATTCTTTGAAGTGGAATCATAGAGATTTCAAAAACCTAACTTAAAATTTTCTCTACTTTTCTATTCTAAAAGATAATGGAAAAAATATATCTGGTACCTCTATCTTCCAACTCTTTTGTACTATTATGAAGTGGGAAATCACTGGAATAGGAATTACAACAGACAGTAAAAGCTAATTAAAGTTTCTGCATCAAATTGGATTATCCCATTAATACATTATTTTTAAAATCTCTGACCCTACTTCCTTCCTCCATCCCTACATGAATATATATATATATATATATAATCAAAGGGTGACAGGAAAACTACCTAACTGTATCAATAAAAGTAACGTACGTTTTCTTTGGTTGAGGCAGTTTGATTATCATTAATTTGATCATTTTATACTTCATATATTTCTAGTAAAGTTACTATGTGTAACATTGATATAAAACCATTTGCCAATCAGTGCTTTTGTATTTGCAATACTATAATTGATAATATTCAGTCATCAGAAAAGTCATGATGCATTTTTTAGAGAATTATTTTAATTAAATTTATTCATTTATTTATTTATTTATTTTAATTTGACCAGACAAGGACAGAGAAAGAGAGAGAAAGGGAAAATGAGAAAGCAAGCCCACCAGTTCCAGGACTTGAACTGCAGTCTGCCATGTGGGAGTCCAGTGCCCTTAACCACCATGCCACCTGCCAGCCCCCATGATGCATTTTTGCATGGAAAAAATAGGTCATGGCTTTTCTGATGACCCAATATATTAATGGTTCTCAAAACACATTTTCTGTTAGTAGCTCAATCATCACAAAATAAATAATGCAAAACTTGTTTCTGGTAAGTTGAATAATGGCCTCCCAAAAGGCAAGTCCACATTCTTATCCCCAGAACTTTAAAAAAGTGGCATTATTTGAAAAAGTTTTCACTGACACTAAATTAAGGACCCTAAGATGAGATCATCCTGGATTATGTGGTTGGGCCCTAAAGCCAATGACATTTATCCATGTGACAAGAGACATACACAGGAGAGACAAATAGGGACAAGGAGGTGGCCACACAAAGAAAGAGCCGAAGACTGGGTAATATGTCCACTAGTTAGGAAAGCTGACAGTTACTAGAAGCTAGGAGTGGCAAGCAAAGAACACGCTGGAAGAAGAGTGAGCCTTTCAACACCTTCATTTCATACGTTTGTTCTCCAGAACAGTCAGAGAATAAACTGTTGTTTTAAGCACCAGGTTTTTTGTAATTTGTTAATGGCAGCCTTGGAAAATTAGTATCACATTTTTTTTTCTTTTTGTGTTTTTTATTTCTTTCATTTAGGGCTATAAATAATGACAGTAACAATACTTGCAGAACACTATCCACCTGTCAGAAATAGGTTTTGTGCATTCTTCTTATTTAACCTTCCTAATGATCTTATGAAGATGACATTAACTCATTATTGATAAAGAAACAGAGAAAAAGGACTCAATCCAAGTCAGTTTGAATTCAGTTCATGCTCTTCCATTAAAAATACAAGGAAAGAAGGAATACTAGGTATTAAACAAATCCTCCTTTGCTTGTATATGTACTTTTCAAGTCTCTAGAAGGTGAGGAAAGAGTAGGGAAATAAGAAACAAGGTGGGATGGTATCTCCCTGCTCTACTGTTTTTTTTTTTTTTTTTTTGAGAGGTAGATTTTTGCTATAGGGCACGTATACTTACAAGAGGGAA
>NW_006159742.1:1778643-1820767 GCF_000334495.1 Tupaia belangeri chinensis | reverse complement strand
CTGCAATCCCTTCCCCTCTATTCTCCTCTCGCGGGATCCTGGGCAAGCATACACATGCGCCTGGTGTGAGTTTAAGTCACTGGGTCCAGGACTCGAACCGCAGGCGGCTACATGGGAGTTCAGCAACATAGCCATTACGCTAACTGCTGGTCCCAGCACTACAATTTTTAAAATTTCTGCACCATGTTAATGTATTACCTCTTCTAAAATAAATCACAAATGTAAAACATCAATTGCATGCTAAAAATGAAGCTTCAAAGCTCCCAAATAAATAACAAAAAAATTAATGAAAATATTTATTACATATAGATTATAGGCAGAAGAAACAATTTTGAAAATATAACTAAAAATCATATCAGACTTAGAAAAATGTCACAAAATTATGAGATGATTCCTGGAATGATGCTCATACAAAAGTCAGCCCTTTCTTATATAATAGGTGTAACCCTCTACCCTTATATTCCACTCAGAAACACCCACCTCATAAATGATGACAGGCTAAAAGTGAACAACAGGGCCCCATGATTGATTCCTGGTGGGTTTGTGAAGAAAGCGAAAGAGACCAGAACAGAGACTCACAGACACAATCCATGGACTCCTTCCCTCCATCACTCTGTAATGTAGCTTGAAGACCCTTAGCAGATGTGGCTCTTAGACCTGGGATCTCCAAATTATGACCTAAAGGAACCACTATTTTTACAAATTACTCAGGTTCAAGTATTTCCTGTTATTAGCAATAGAACAGGCTAGAAAACAGCTTAAGAGAGTATAGACATGAGATATCTCAAAATATAATTATGAAATTATTACCCAGGGAGTTATAAATTATTATTTTCTTCGTGTTCTATTTTAAATGGAGCTTTTTTGTTCTAGGTGACTTGTACTTACACTTGAGATTGGGTGGAAAAAATACTTATATGACCTTGATAGCTATTCCTGAACCTACAACCCTAAAATTTAGTGCCTTTCACAATAATCCCCTTATCTAAAATGAGGGAGCTACAGAAATACCAACAAGATAATCATTGTTATATTACTCTTTCTTGGATTCTTAAGCCACTCCTCTTTTCAGTTAAAAAAAATTCTGAAATAATTTTTAAGAGTAAGAAGTTAAATTTTTATCAAAATAGTGACTCAGTTTTTCATTATTATCAATTATTTTATCAAATCTTTGAAGCTACTCAATATGCCAATAGAAGTTGGTGGTTCATCTTTCCCAGAGACACATACCAACCCCGAAAGATAATTGAGTAGATTAGAGTGAACACCAATAAAATCTAGGTCACACTTAATAACCTTCAAACAGCAACAGCCACAGTGCATACTAAATACACCAACCATGAACAAGTTGTTTTGATGAAGCCAAAACCAATTCAGGGCCTTCTGAGGGCAATCCATTTCCATATTCTGACTTTTGCTTGACTTTCTCTTTTCAGTATATTTCTTTGCAAATGTAACTTTTATTTCGCTGTTTTAAATAGAGTGTTTAAAATGACAAACTGATTACTGGTAATTAATTTTTGATTGACTTTTCCTATTATGCTTCACTGAAATCTGCTATGAGAGACAGAAACGGACTGAGGTAGAAAATTGGGGTGGAATTATATCCTACTAACTCAGATCTTCAAATAAACAGGAATTCAAACTCAAACATCACAAACGGAACTTACAAAGAGCATAATCAGCACATATGGAGCTTATGCTATCCAAAGCCTTTTTCATAGAGACTCTACTTGTTTCAGGATCTTTTACATTGAATTCTATAGCACAGTGAGGGTGCATTTTTCAAGCATCCTAAAGATGGCAAGGGCTTTGAGAAAAGTGTTTCTCTCATAGTTTGTTTCTTACTTGCACTCTGGAGAGGAAATTGCACCAAAGGTGTTCTTGCAAAAATGGTTTTGCAATATGCACATCTTCTTTTACAACCAAATTCAATGATCCTTGAAAAATATTCCAAGAGTACCAATTGTAAGCTAAAGCATTTGGGAAGATAAATTTTAAAAAATGAGTGTTTGTCTTTGATAGGTGTGCAGCCTCGTTAGGAAGGCAGGAGGATGTGCTAAGTACTGTCATATGTGATGGTGAAGTGAGAGACACCAGGGGACCTACTGAAGACAGGTGTCTGGTTTACTCTGAAGAATTAAGAAACATCTCACAGAAGTCTTTGCTATGGACAGGACAAAGAAGAGCTGATCATTTTAACATTTTTGTAAATCATTTGGCCTTTGTTTTTGTTTTGTTTTGTTTTTTTTGTTTGTTTTTCAGAAGAAGTATTTGTTAACATACCCTCTACAGAGATGACTATAATGCTTCACATAAGTGTGAAAGTCCTAATGCTAGGAACTGATCCTAAGTATTTCTACGGTTTTTCAAATAGTATTTTTATAGATAATATGCCTCTAGATCTCATTATAAGCTTCTAGCTCTCATTATACTTGTAGGTTTTTAAAAAGCAATGATCATTATGGGGTATATCCCACTAATTATCATAGTTCTTATTCATGCCACTGCTTTTCCCCAGTAACTAGCAAAAATTAAGAAAAAAATCACTTTGAAATAATTTTAGGTTTACAGAGGAGTTACAAAAATAGTAGAGTCCCAATACACCTTTCATCCAGCTTTCCCTAATGTTCACATCTTATATAACCAGTGCACAAGTACCAAACTAAGAAACTAACATAGGCTTACTACCATCAAAACTAACTACACCACAAACTTATTCCAATTTCACCTGCTTTTCCTATGGTGGTCTTTGTCTCACTTCTAACATAATGTTTTAAAAATAATTTAGTAAGTGACCTATTGTTCAAGAAGATAAAGTAACAGAAATTAGGACCGCCAACTTCTTAAGTGAGACATCCACATCTAAGATTATTTTTTTCTCTTTTGAAACACGAGATAAGCTTTATTCAATTTATTATTATTTTTAAGGTTTTGCCATAGGGTGTGAATGCTTGCCAGAAAGGAGACAGGCAAAGATACTCAGAGAGAGGAAAAGTGAGAAATCACCTGCCAGAGGGATAGCCTTGCTGCAATTCCTTATCCTCCAGTCTCTTCCCAGGATTTTGGGCACAAATGCACATGTGCCCAGTGAGATTTTCAAGACACCAGGTCTAGTACTCAAACTGCAGTTTGCCATGCGGGAGCTCAGCCCCTAACTACTGTGCCACTTGCTGGTCCCTCAATATTATTTTATATGCTGCTCTTTGAATAAAGCTGGTTGAATTCTGATACACAATCAACGCACAAACACACATTTTCAAATTGCATTCTAGGTCAATCCTGAGCACAGCAGGTAAGCACTGCACTGAAGAAGTCAGATCTCATGTGGCTGACTGGTGTGAGAATCCCAACCTGGTGGATTGAAAAACACACAAGGCATGTGCAGAGATGCTGAGAATCTTGACATAATGGAGAAATTGAGGGGAAAAAAGGATTGTGTCATGATCAACCCCATTGTGGGGAGCTTTCTTTCTTTCTCTCCTTCTTTCTTAGGTGCATTTTGCAGAAAATAAGGATGAAAGGAAAGAAGGAAGGAAGGAAGGAAGAAAGGAAAGAAGAAAAAAAATCCATTCTCTACACTTTATTGTTCTAAAATCAAAGTTAGTTCTTCACCTTGAGGAAGAAATCTTACCAGTCTCTCCAGACAGTAGCATCTATAAGTACTGTTCCAGCAGAGGAGCGGTAGCTGCTGGCACCCACAACGCACCTATATTGAGATGCTCATCTGCCAAAAACACCTTCTACTCCACTAATGTCAAAGCAAGAGGTGATTTGTCACAATAACCTCCATGTGCCCCTCATTATTCTCCTGCTTCATTCTTTTTGATTGATTGATTAATTTATTAATTTCTAAAACTTGAAGATTCGGATCTAAAATGATCACATTCCTCCTTCCCCTTCTCTGGGTAGTGCCCTCATTTAATAAGCAATGCTGGGATAACAGACTGTGACCTTTCCCACAGGGGACGCCTTTGCACAACAGGAGCACTGGGGCTTAAAAAGTAGACTGGCTAGAACTAACCATTGCCTTTGCTTTGCTTTCGCAGTTTGCTTACAACTTAGTAGATTTCCAGGATCAGTGATTAGTTTTCATTTCTTTGTCATTTGAAACCAAAACATATAAAAAAAAATAAGCTAAAACAATATTCAAATCTATATTTCATTGGCTTTGATTACACACTTCAAATTCCCCTGCTTATTTCTTATCTAATTAGCCAATAGGGGCCAATGTGCTTTAATTGAAAGTACTCTCCCTTTGAAGGGATTCACTGGAAACTGTGCATAAGAATTCTAGAAAACCAGGCCAGGGGGAGAAATGACTGAGATGACAGCCCCCCTCCCCCAACACACACAGGACCATGCTTGTTTCTTCTCCTTTTCAGACAGGCATCCCTGGCTGGGATCACATTACATTTTCATCTGTTCAGTAACGTGAAAGCTTGAATCATGGAATAACAAATGTGATTAACTATCCACAAGGAACATTATTTCAACAAATATATGAGAACTGGAAGTATTAATTGCTCTGGCACAAGGAGGATACTCTATTTACCCTAAAAGCTAATAGTAGATTATTCTAAAATAAGTGGTCAGGAAGTTGCTTTTGAATAATTCTCTAGAGTCTTTGGACTTACTCAGGAATTACCTTTTCTTATGATGCCATGCCTAGCGTCAGTGTACTGCAGAGCACTTGTAGCACTGCTGGAACTTGTAACCTTATTAGAGATTTGGTTTATTAACTAGAAAAACATATATTAATGGTCCCACTCTTCCCTTTGCTTAAATAAGAATAAATTCCAGTCCATTAGTTGGTATTTTCCACCCCCATACAATATTCACAGTGCTCAGATGTTAAGAAAAAAATAATTCTACTTTGCTTTGAAAATGGAAGAATTTATAAAAGTATGAAATAATTGTTACCTGTTAAAGAGTTTGTTGGAAAGCCTAGTGCTCAGCATAAAATGTATATGGTAATATTTGTTAAACTGTGAAAAGTATGCAAATATCAGCCTTAAATGCAAATTCCATTTCTTTATATCTTTCTGAAATCCTTGCTGATGCAAATGCTAAGATGTTTGTCAACTGTCTGATATATTTGATCCAAAGAACGTTATTAATAAAAATGGATTTAAAAAACATTAATTATATTTAAATAAACCTAGTAAAATATATACATACAAGATATAAAATACCCAATTAATTTGTATCTTGCTAACTTTGATATAATGTTTTTAAATATTTAGTTGTTATTTTTTTAAGCATTTGAATCCACTTGAGCTAAACACTTTGCCAGAAAATGACTTTGAAAATTAAATGATTCAAAACCCAGGACAAATGTAGGAAGCCATAAAAATTGTTTTTTCTTCTTTGTTTAATCTATTAGTTGGTTAGGCTGAAGGGATCACAGAATTAGAAATGCCTTGATCCAATACTATTGTCCTAAATTATACATGTCAAAGAACTTAGAATTGAGAAAATTCTTCCACCACTCATTGTAAGAACATGAGGCTGTACTGTCACTTCAGACATGAAGCATGCCCAGACTCTGGTTTCTCACTAAATTCTGGGATGTATTTTTTTTTTTAATCAAATTGACTGTCAAGACCTTCATGTTATGTGCAACAAAATAATGCTTGGAAACTGGTGGAATCTGAGTAATTTTCTGTTTCCCATTGCATGGCACAGTCAACAATTAAATCAATTGTTTCTAAGCATTTCAACATTTCAAATCTCTATCTGTGAAGACACAAGCCAAGAGCTGTTGCTATGGAGACCCTACCCACAGCTAGGTCCTCAGTTGTGGGTAAACACATCCCACATCCTGAACTGCTCACAGGTAACTAACTCTTTCGAATTTTAGACTTGACTACAATAAGAAGAAAGAACTCATGAACAATGAATTGTTTGCGGAACATGAATCAACTTTTGCTGATAAAAAATATTAAATATAAATATTATTATTAGTTTTACTCACAGCAATAATCAATTCTTATTCAGCAACGGTGGCCCAGAGGTAATGCAATACTCCTGATGCTGAAGTAACTTGGGAAGGTCCTGGTTCATGCTCCAAGGTCTCCCAACATAATAGGCTTGTGCCCTTGCCCATGATCCTGGCTAAGGCTAGGGGTGAATCATGGTTTGATGACTTTGTTGGAGTTATCTGTCTCCCCATCCCTCTCTCTCTCTGTCTTCCTCATGAATAAATACATAAATCATTTTTGAAAAGAATGAGCATTCTTGGACTACTGGAGAAAGAGTCTACTGCTTGACCATAAAAAAGCAAAGTCCTGGGAACCAGCAGTTAGCATAATGGCTATGTCACTGGACTCCCAGGTAGTCAACCGCGGTTCATGTCCTGGACCCGGTGGCTTAAAACTCACGCCGGGCGTGTGTGCGTGTGTGCTCAAGATCCCGAGAGGAGAATGGAGGAGAAGGGATTGCGGTGTGACCATCCCCTCTGGGGGGTGATTTCTTGCTTTCTGTCTCTACGTCTCTCTCTGTCTGGCGAGCACATGCGCCCTATAGCAAAAAACCTCTCCAAAAAAAATAAATAAATAAAAAAGCAAAGCCCTGTTAAAAAATCACTGTGGTGAGAATTAATTAAAATGAAGCATTGATAAGATCATTCACTCAGTATATTAACTTTCTATTTAAAGATAAATAGTTATAGATTTACAATGTGTGACTCCCACCATGACTTCAACCCAACATTCTTAAGTAAGGTCACGATGTAAAGAATCAGGTATAGCCAGTTTTCTGCATTATTTTAAGTGGACTAGTATAAACTCCTGACAAACAACTAGTTACTTCCCTTCTTCTTGCCCTTCTCTTTGTTATATAAATCAGTCTTCTTGGCAGCCACTTCAGTGAGCAAGTTTCTGGGAAAACAGAGGTCTCTGTCATCTTGTAAAGCATCCTAAACCCTAACTTGAATAAACCACTTTTATTTCACTTACTCTGCCTAAGCCTTTCTTATAGGTTGACAATTAACTAGGGCATTTAAAAACAATTCACTAAGTTATTACATTTAAGCATTAAACGTAGTCAGTTTCTGACAAACTGATTTCTCTGAACTTGAGCTAATGAGAGTGATACCCATGTCACAATGTTTGTAGGATGCTTTACATTGTAGTCTTACTTCTAGGGATTGACAACAGGAGTCTAATTTCATACTTGCCCAGAAACAGTCCCTCACTTATGTTTAGGGGAATGAAGAGCCTACCCTTCCCATTGGTCCTTAAGGTAGACAGCATTCAGCTTACGTTGTCCCTCAGTGGCAAGTTTACCTAACTGATTGAGCCTAATGTATGAGAAATAGTTCGTTTGCATGATTACCAAGAAGTCTGTATTGTATGTAACATGTTCTTTTCCTCACTTTGTGATTTCAGTTGGAGCACTATTTTATTTCACTAGCCGGCCTTAGTAAGCATGTATCCAGCCAGATCTTAGAGGATGAGAATGTGGACAGCACTGTTTCTCGTTCTCACCACATTTTATTCAATTCATTTTATTAAAGCAAAATTGAAAGAAGTTTCTCATGAAAACACGGAGATCTGCAGATAGGTAAAATGGTGTGGATACAGATGAAGATTTATTGACTTCTCTTTCTCCCTAAAATGGACTTCCGGGGTTCTAATTCAGCAGTAATTTCACCAAAGGAGTCTGCGACTGATGGACACAAGCCCATCCTTCTGGCCAGTCCCAGGATCCTCTTGGTGCTATTAAAGATTTAATCTCATGTTTCTATCACTATGGGAGGATTTGACAGACCAGTTTTATTTAAAATATTGGATATTCTAATAAATAAATAGTAGATAATATTTTCACATAATCAGAAAGGAGTCTTCTCAAGTTAGAGAAAAACATGTAGATCGTTGCTGGATGTTTCACTATTTATCCTATCACGTCTTACAATGATCACTCCAAGGAGAATGGGAACATGGGGTTGATTAGCTAATTTGGAAGAATACTCTAGTTTATACCTCTGCCAATGAAGTGCCCTAGAGCCTGTCATATGTGTTATGCAAGGAAAGGCTAAGGATATCTTCTGCAAGATGAAGATAACAAAAAGAGCTACAAAAATTATTAGCTACATTTAACCATTCATGTCTACACATGATAATCAATACCTTGTATTTCTGAGGTAAAAAAAATCAAAAATCAAATTGCTGGGGCATGAAACTATGAAAAAATGATTATAAGGAAGATTGTAGCTAAAGTGGAAGAGCAAAGGAAAATCAGCTTTTATTTTCTTTACAAAGATAGTCAAACTTATAAACAATGTTTGACTTCCTAAAATAGGTTGAGTGGACAGAAAATAAACAGTTGAACTAAGAGGCTGTTAAACTAAAACATGAAAACAATCATGTTCGGATTGATATGTTTCATTCACCATTTACAAAAAATGTCTGTGCTTCTTTATGTCTGAAACTAATGACTCCATGAGAAGAATACAATATATTCATTTCAACTAAGAACTAAACACCAATCTTATTTAAAAACACTAAAGATGGGGCCAGCAGTTAGCGTAATGGCTATGTCGCTGGGCTCCCACGTAGTCAACCACGGTTCGAGTCCTGGACCTGATGGCTTAAACTCACACAGGGTGTGTGTGCGTGTGTGCCCAAGATCCTGAGAGGAGAATGGAGAAGGGATTGCAGCGTGGCCATCCCCCCCTGGGGGGTGATTTCCCGCTTTCTGTCTCTCTGTCTCTGTCTGTCTGGCAAGCACATGCACCCTATAGCAAAACCCTCTCCAAAAAAAAGAAAAAAAAAAACTAAAGATACGCCTCTAAATAGCCATACATTATATTTACTGAAGGTTCTTGTCAAGGAATATAATCCTCAACTCTTTGATGCCTAAGTGTTTTTAAATTTTATATCATAACATATAATATTCATAAAAGATCAGTCGGTAGGTATATAGTCTATCAAATTTTCTGTAGTCTAAGTTTTTGTGTGGATTCTCTTTAGTCCATTAGAGATCTATATATTTGGAATACAGCCTTTTGCACTTGAATTTTTTTTCTGAAATGTACTTTGCTGCTAGCACCTAGAAATACTATAATAAACATCTCTATAGATTTTTATCATTGCATTTTTTTGTGAAGATATTGGTGAGGCCATCATCTTTTACATCACACACAGTGTCTTTTTATGAGCCCCATGAAAAAAATTTTACTTACTTGATATCCCCAAGAAAAGCTGTTCAGGGGATCTGTAAATCTTGTGGCTATGGTAGTTTTAAAACATGTCTGCAAATTATTTGATAATCTTCAATCTAATTCCTCTTCTGGAATATAGCTTTAGTTTAGTGACTCAGTTATAATGAATAGAAATTGATAGAAGTAATGCTGCAGGATTTTGGAGGCTAGGACATGAAATGCAACAAGCTTTCACTCAATTCTGCCTGTAGTTTTCTCTCCCCCCCATCCCCACTCTCCTCCTTCCTTTTCCTTCTCTGTCTCTCACCATGGCTTGGAGACTTTAGTCAACATATATAAGAAGCCCAGTTACCTCAGCCATATACAGTTACAGAGATGTTCTTGGAATCACAGATTTGATTTGCCTTTCCCTGACAATTGGCGGTGTTGAGCATTTTTCCATACCACCATTTCTATGTCTTATTTTGAGAAGTTTGTTCAGATAAATTCCCCATTTTTTAATTGCATTATTTGTTTTTCTGCTGGTGAGTTTGAGTTCTGTGTATATTCTGGTTATTAATCATTTGTCAAATATATATAGCTTCAGGATCTGCATTCCCATGCTGTGGATTGTCTCTTCACTCTTGATTGATTCCTTTGCTGAGCAGGAGCTTTTCAGACTGATGCAATCCCATTTACCTAGTTTTGTTTTTGTTGCCCATGCTTTTGAGATCTTTTCTTTTCTCTTTTTTATTTTTCCTCTTCCTTCCTTCCTTCCTTCCTTCCTTTCTTTCTTTCATTCTTTCTTTCTTTGCTGGAGAGTATGTGCTCCCCATCAAAGAGAGACAGAGAGGGAAAGTGAGAAAGTACCCACTCCATGGAGAATGGTACCTCCACAATACAGTCTCCTCTATATTTTCTTCCCTGCAGGATTCTGGGTACCTACACACATGCGTCCAGTGTGATTCTCAAGTCTCAGGGTCTGAGACTCGAACCATGCAGTTGGCCACATGAGAACTAAGCACCTTCACCACCATGCCATGGGTTGGTTCATATTTGAGGTCTTATATAAAAAATCTTTGGCATGCCAAATAATAATAATAGTCCTCCAAAAATGTTCACATGCTGATACCCAGATTCTGGGACACAGCAAAGTATCAATTAAGGTTGCAGATGGAATTAAGTTTGCTAATTATTGGGTTGTTGGAAAAGTCCTGACACATTCTTGCATAGAAAAACACGTCGTGACTTTTCCAAAAACCTAATACTTGACTTTAAAAAGAGAGAGTATCGGGACCAGCAGTTAGCATAATGGCTATGTCGCTGGACTCCCACATAGTCGACTGCAGTGCGTGTCCTGGACCCAGTGACTTAAAACTCACGCCAGGCGCGTGTGCATGCGTGCCCAAGATCCAAAGAGGAGAATGGAGGAGAAGGGATTGTGGCGTGGCCATCCCCCCTGGGGGGTGATTTCTCGCTTTCTGTCTCTATGTCTCTCTCTGTCTGGTGAGTGCATGCGCCCTATAGTGAAAACCTCTCAAAAAAAAAAAAAAAAAAAGAGAGAGAGAGAGTAACCTGGATTATCCAGGTGGGCATAATATCATCATAAGAGTCCTTTAAAAGAGAAGGAGGCAGAAGAAAATCCAAGGGAGTACAGTAGAGTGGTCAGGGAGATGCAACCTCACTGGTTTTGAAGACAGAAGAGAGGGAGCGTGAACCACAGCATGTAGGTAGCCTCTTGAAGGTAGAAAAGGCAAGGAAGTAAGTTCCCCCCGCCCCAGAGTCCCCAGAACGGAATGCAGCTCTGCTAATGACTTGAGTTTAGCCTGATAGTATCTTTGTCAGACTTATCTACAAAACTGCGAGATAATAAATTTGTGTGTAAGTCATTGAGTTTGAGATAATCTGTTACAGCTACAATTGAAAACTATATATTTTTGTTTGAAACCTCTGTGTTTGGAGAGATTTCTTACATATATTACAGTATTCTATAATACAATTGTAATAGTGACCCTGCTTAATTCTGAGGCTGGTTGGTTGGTTGGTTTTTTAGAGAGAGTTTTTTTTGTTTCTTTTATGTTTTTTGTTTTTGCTCTAGAGCACGTATGCTCACCAGAAAAACAAAGAGACACAGAGAGACAGAAAGTGAGAAATCACTCCCCAGGTGGGGTGGCCATGCCAGAATATTTCCTCCTCCATTCTTCTCTCAGGATTTTGGGCACACATGCACACATATCTGGCATGTTTTAAGTCACCAGATCTGGGACTCAATCCGCGGTCAATTACGTGGTAGTCTGGCCATGTAACCATTACTCTATCTTCTGGTCCTGCCTAATTCTGAGTTTTGACCTACAATAAGCTTAAACCAAATCAATGGCTTACCTTTTACCACTTTGCAGAATTTCTTATTTTCACTGTAATTATCTCTTTTCCTTAATATATTTTTTTCTCTTCTTCTTCTTTTTGTATACTATCTCAAATCTTTCTTTAAAGTATTTTTTTTTCTTTTCCATATGGTGCATGTGCTCAATGGAGAGAGACAGACAGAGAGAAGGAAAGTGATAAAACACCCTCCCCACCCCACCCTCCAGGAGAGATGGCCACACCACAGTCTCTTCTCCATTATCCTCTCATGATTTTGGCCATGCATGCACATGCACCCAGCATAATTTTCAAGCCATCAAGTCTGGGATTCAAACCATGGTTCGCCATGTGGGAGTCCAGTGCCTCAATCACCACACCACCTGCTGGTCCCCAAATCATTTTTAAGAATAGAGACAGAAATAAATAGATTAGCTAAAATTGTCTCAGACATGGTGACATGGGCAGTAGGAAGCTATATGAGATACTGGAGCTACATGGGAGGCTTGGACATGATATGAAGCTGAAACAGTGTGTGTGTGTATATAAATTGTCATGTACACAACAGGTTGCTGTCAGTGATGGACTATATATACAACAGTGGTCTCATAAGATTGTAATGGATTATAATATACAGCATAGCTATATAGTAGGTAGCACTATTCAGGTTTGTGCAAGTACACTCGATCGTGTTCTCACAATGATGAAATTGCCTAATGATGCATTTCTCAGAAGATATCCCCATCATTAAGTGATGTATAACTCTACACGTATACATATCTACATGCATACACACATACTTTTTAATTCTATTTTAGATGAAAAGTTTTTATTTCTTGTTCAATGCAATACTGAAGCTGTATAGACCTTGGCTCGGAGCTTGGGGTAGCCTGAACATAATGGGCATGCATGCCTGTGGTCCTGGTTGGATGGGAAGCTGTGGGGGAGAATTGTGGTGTGATACCTGTCTCCTACATGTATGTATTTGCCTCTTTCTCAACAAATAATTGAAAAAAAAGAAAAGAAAAAATGTTAAAATTTACCAAGACCTACAAAAATAATGAAGCAGAAAAAAAATGAAGTTGCTTTCCTTATCTCTACTCAAAATAAAACAAATCTCCAAAGCATATCAGTAGCTTTGTAAACTATTAACTGAAGCAAAATATATTTAATTTAAATTAATATTTACTGAAAGAGGGGAAATAAGATGTTTAACTCTTCTGTTTTTCAATTTAAGAACAACGACTAGAATTTAATACTCTTGGGATTTAAAGGCTACTGAATTTATCTTCTTATCACAATCAACAAAACATATACACCTGTAAAATAGTGCACAGGATTAAAGTAACACTAATGTATTGCCTCTCATTTAAGAAAGCAACGTCCCCTATAAACTTAGGCAACAAAAGAAGCTTCTCGATAGCCTTGGGAAGTCCACCCACAGTCACATAAATGTTGCACATGAACTCCATTTTATATCAGAGGAGCGTTTCCTGGTTTATAAAGCACTTGTACATTAATCATATAGAATGAAGTCTTTTCTATTTGGGCTGTTTCTATACAAGTACAGTATTATTTGCAGATAATGTGCTTCACTGAGCCTGCACTGAATTGTTCACGCAACAGCTGTAAATCAAGATTGACTTTTTGAACTTAACTTTGCATAATTCAACAAGCTACTCAACATCTTCTGCCTAAGCAGGCTCATGACTGCAAAGCTAAATAACTACCCATGACTATCTCAAAATGATTAAATAACAAAAAAAAAAAAGGTTTTGCCTTCACAAATCAGGAATGAGTCACTTACTGTCTGATTCTTCTCTGATCAAAAAGTGACAAAAAGGTGCCATTTACAGAAAGAAATGTCATGAAGTGATTGAATTTTTTTTTTTTTTTCTAGTTCCCAATAATAAGAAAATGACCACAAAAGGAAGTGGAAAGTAGGGGAATTTAACTGCTATTAATTACTAGTCTGTCAAGAAACAAATCTATCAGTCTTGGTGGTAGATTTAGTCTTAGGAGAAGTGATCAGTTTGCAGCTAATGAGAATGCTGCTCTTAATCATTCCATTATATATATATTTATGCCTGTAACTTATCTAAACTTAAGTCTCTTTCTTTACTTCATGAGAGAGAGACACACACCCTCAACATGGTCTCATGCTGGGATCCTGCCCCAGGCTTTCCTGGCCAGCAGGCTCATGGGCGCAGTCATGGGCATGCACTCTCAGCATCTATATCTCTAAAGAAGCCAGATCTTCCAAGCAGTCTGCTGCACTGCAGAGCACCGCTCTACTGCTGCGCCACTACTACGTCACCATGGCTGGGCATCTTAATTGAATAGTGTTTGAGCAACTTAAGCCTCATTCCCATTGACCCTTATGCCTGCCTAACTTGTTCTCCTCTTCACCCACCTCTTCTCCATTTCAGTAAACATTCCCATCACATATTGAGTTGCTCATAGCAAAACCCAAGAAGCTGCCTTTGAATCTTCCCTTTCTATCAGCCTTATATCTAATTGTCAGCCAGTCTTTCACTTCTTCAGAACCAATCCACACTCTGCCTTTTGTAGTTTCTCTCTGTTTCTGGTCTATTACACTGGCCTATGTTGCCATCATCTCTTGCCTAAATCAGTTTAGCATCCCAGTTTCCCATTTCTATTTCTGTCTGCTCATAGCATGATGAGCACCAGCCTTAATGATTACTTAAATACATTCATCAGATCCTATCATTTGCTTGCTTCAAACTCTCTACTAAGTTCCTACCTTAAAATAAATTCTAAGCTCTGCCTTGGCCCAAGCTTTAAATGATCTAACCCAACCTCCTCCTCTGGTACCATCTTCCACTACTCCGTGTTTTGTGTTTTACCAGAGCATGGTTCTTTCCATTCCTTACACATGCTAAGCTCATTAGTGCCTTGAGGTCTTGTTGTTCCCTCTACATAAATACATAAACCCTATATTTTTCCAGGGCTACTCTTGCTGTTAATCAAGTCTTGGTCACCTTCTCTGACGGCTTAAACTCTCAAACACTCTTACCCCATTGAACACAGTCAAAGGACATGACCACAACTCTGCTCTTTTCTTCATAGCCCTCACTACTATGATATATTTATTTACTTGTTTGTGATCGGTCTTTATATCCTGTACTGGCTCCCACCTTTTAATACCAGAGTTGCATACAGGCTCATGAGAGTAAGGCCTCTTACTGACCTATCCACATTGTCTAAAACAACCCAAGGTACACAGCAAGAGTTGAATATTTCCAGATTGATTAAGTGAATGGATTACAGTAAAATTCTTTGTGCTTAACCCTTTTCTAAAACTGCTGGTTTGGAACTTGCCTTCCAAGAGTGTTGAGTGCAGTTCTTACATTCTCAGATGATAGTTGAGAAAATATTTGATATTTGTGCCTTAGAAAAAATGGAGACCACCACCTAAATTTTTCTTGTACACATAGTTTTTATGCTATTGTCCTTCCTATGGGAATCTAACTTCAGAATTATAATGTGAGGATCAAAGAGATAATTGAAAGAACAGTGTTAAAATAGCCTATGTTGCCTTTCTGGAGAATGCAATAGAATTTTCTAGCATTATATATTACTATACACGCCCTCAGTAATAAGGCAAACCTGCGGAAATGTTATTTCGGAATATTACATCAGTGAAGAGCTCTAACTCTCTTCAGTTTTGCCACAGGGTTTTTGAGATTGCTGTTACTGTGCTTACTTGAAACATAATCACAAATACGAAGTGTGTGGAAACGACGGCTATATTAACTTCATCATGTACAGTTAAGTATTCAACACACTCAAAAGCACTGCTTCTTTATTTTCATAGTATGCTGCACAAAGAAATAGACCTGGAGGAAAGGTCTGGTAGAGACATGGCTGCACTGAACTTTTGAACAGGATAACCAGATGCCCATAGACTGGAGGGAGGTAATGAGGCACTGATTGAACACCGGCTTCTCTGGCTCATGCCGCACAGAACAGAAATGAATACTCTAGAAGTGTCCCAGGCATGCAACTCAAGGGGAAGTTGGCTAAATCCAAGAGGTTTGTCTTGGTGTAATTCCTACCTTCTTTAAAGAAACCTTCCTTGTTCACCTATTTCTCCCTGTACTCCTAGCCACTTTTCTCTACATATGGGAGATAAATAGTAGACAATTAATTGAATTCAACACTCTTATGAGAAGAGAGAAATCAAATGATTCTTTTATTAAAAAAATTTTTTAAACGCTCTTTTAACACAAGACTCACGATTTTTTTTGTCTTTGGCCTCACTCTATGTTTTTCATATTTGATGCTAAAAGTCCAGGCTGATTACTATTGGTTCAGATGTTTCCAGTCTTCTCTCAAATTTTACTTCATAAAAAAGAAGACCCTTGGGCCCTGCCTTCTTATAAGGCTAGATTTGACCCCAGAGGCTCTTCTTCAACAAGTACAGATTTCCCCCCTTCAAATTTCTTTTTATAATTAATGATAGAAACACACACACACACACACACACAGGACGGTAAGAAATGGAGGTATAATGTGACTTTGGAAAAAAGTGAGATATTATGTGACTTTAGATAAAAGACCCTGCTCAGGTTATGAATGTGGTATTAAGAGGGGGCCACCACTGAGCTCACATGGACCCAGGCTATATATTTTGGGAGTGAAAAGGCTTACAGAGAAGAGAACTGTAGTTACAATTACATATCTAAGGACATATTCAGGGTACTCTAAACACTAAGAAGGATGCACAGCTCTAAGACTCAGCGACAAGAGTCTCTGTCAAATACTCCACTCATTCTAACCCAGATGCCAGGTAACTGCTTATGTTTGATCATTTTTCAGTTACAAGATGAGTATTACATCATTAAACCTCATACAATCAGAGATAACAAAGGGGTCGAAAAGAAAGACTTTTGAACTTGTTATACTATGCAAGCCAGATCAGCTTGTCTTATATCACCAAGTTCACATTTGTGAAAGTACAAAACCCACATATTTTGTACCATGCCCTGGCAGAAGAGATGTTTTATGCTTTCCCAGTACCTGGGCCCCTGCTGGATTCTCCTTTGGTGAATCTCATCTTGGTTTCAACTGTGCTAATAGTGACGTATACAAAATCACTGCTAGTTTCTATAAGAAATCCACATGTGCCGGGCAACTAAATTTAGAAGATTAACTGAAAAATAAGGGGGTCAAATGGAGTTCCTCCATCACATGAGAGGCCCCCTTTATCTCAGTGGCCCCTTGACCTATTTCCTCTCCCATTTCTGTTCTTCATACTTTCCTTCCCAAGCCTCATTTCACAGTCTCCTATTATCCCCATCAACTTAACCTTTTCCTGGATTCTGTGTTTCCAATTTTCATGTCATCATCTATCAGAAACAAGGCAAACTAATTTAATAGGATCTATTACTCTTTGTGTATTTTGCTATAGAGCACCTTTGCTCACTAGAGGGGGATAGAGGGTGGGGGAGTGAGAAAGCACCCCTGTCGGGGGGATGACTATGTCATAATTCCTTCTCCATCTTTTCCTCTTAGAATTTTGAGCATGTGCACCCTGTGTGTTTTACCAACCACCAGGTCTAGGATTTGAACTGTATAGTCAGCCATGTAGGATCTACCTGCCTTAAATACCATACCACTGACTGGCTCGGATCTACCACTCTTAAAATGTAGTCCCCATTATTAGAACACACATTTATGGTATACTAATCTGTGGTTAGCATTATGCTAGGTGCTAGTAGAAAGAGACAATGGCCCCAGGTACTTCTGGCTAAACAAGACAATCTAGGCAGGGAGGCAGACATTCATAATAAAGGCTCAACAGTAAAAGGCTCCATACAAGGGAAGCTGAGGTGAGGGGTGGTGGGTAAGTATTCTGTGACAGTATTTTCTGAGCCAGACTGGATAGGAGGCACATTTCTTATAGAAAACCTGCTTCCAAAAAACATCTTATCTAAATGAAACAAGAAATCCAAATATTCCCTCTAAAACTAATTCATCTATGTATGCCAATTATACATATTTGAATACAGAAAACATTGATGGCATTTTCAGCTAAATAGAAATTGAGTTTTTAATGGTTACCTAAGAGGACACATATCCTTCACATACAATATTCAGTTCCTACCTAAAGATGAGATAGCAGAGATTGAGTCAGAAAGAGGAGATGAATGTTAGAGCATTTTATATGCAAATCACTTTTCTTGGATCTATCAAGAAGTTTGAAAATGAGGGGAAAAAGAGAAGCAAGACATTTATGGGACACAGAAATGGATTATTATCTGTTAATAATGTGTATGGTATCCTCAATTGGACTGGTGTGAAGTGTATTCATGTTGGGTAAATTCACTTTACAAACTAAGTGATGTATAGTGATCAAATATATAAAATAAAATAATAAAATATCACAAATTTTAACTTCCAATAGCATAGTTTCTGCAACTGATAAAGAGGTTACCAGAACATTTTTCTCATGAACATACAAATGACAGGCAAGTATTCTTGTATTTGTCCCAGAAAATCTAAGTTTACATTGCTAAATCCTCTAAGCAGAAAAATTGAGGGTCCCCCAAAGCTGACTGAGAGGTAGAAAAAACTTTAGAGCACTTTTCAGTCATGGTTACATATGAGAATCACCTGAATACTATGGCAGTCATCAATTCTATCAATATTCTGGGGTAGGACAAACCAAGACTTTTTCTGTTCCAGGTAAATTTTTAAAAATGATGCATTCCTGGACTCCATTCCTAGGTGTTTCCATTTTAGTTGATTTATAGTGATATCTAGGAATCTGTGTTTTTTAGTGGTTTTTTTTTTGTATGTTTTTGGGTTTTTTTGAGAGGTTTTTGCTATAGGGTGTGTGCACTCACCAGAAAGACAGATGGAGACAGAAACCAAGAAATCACCCCCCAGGAGGGATGGACACACTGCAATCCCTTCTCCTCCATTCTCCTCTCAGGATCTTGGGCACACACGCACACGTGCCCTGTGTGAATTTATGCCTCCAGGTCCAGGACTCAAACTACATGGGAGTCCAATGACATAGCCATTATGCTAACTGCTAGTCTCAGGAATCTATGTTTTTAAGGGTTCCCAAGACCTTCCATATTTAGTGCCAGTTATCTAATGCAAAATTATAAAAAGTCTTGTCAGTTGGTTAGAAAATCATGAAGCTAGTATAAAGAGAATTAGGAAAAAAATGTGATGAGATTTCTCATACTGTGGCACAAAGACTTTCCTAGTACTTCCTAATTCTCTGGGTCTCCTGGAAAGTGTGGAAAATTCTGTGAAGCAGTGAATAAGCTTTTTCTTTTAAAAACCACAACATTAGGAATGAAGACTTCTATTCTTTCCACCATCTATGGGAAGACCACAAATATGTCCCCTAGTGGTTACTTTAAATAAAATGTGGGCATCTCACTATACTGATTATATCAAAAATAGAAGGACTATAGGCTATGATCAAAATCCCCATGAGGTACCCAAAAGTGCAAGTATAGCAAAAGAAATCTCACACAGAGAAGACTGTGGAAGTTTTGACACTGACATGGCAACAGAAGTGAACCAACCCTCTGCTTTATTGTACTAAAAGATGAAATAGATGTGATATAAAGTCTTGTGGACAAAACACTGGCCCAAAGTCTTTATCTGGAAAAAAGGGAGATCTAATTCCAGGGATATTGCTGGGAGTAACATTTCAAAATGTTAAAATATGTATGTAATAACATAAATAAGTAGAGATAAATTTTCAAATATGCATATTGGTGATTATTCATTGAAAATCACAAAAGTATACAATCTCTGGAATAAGAAGGTCTCTAGAGATTGGCCACTAACCCACCCAAGACAAAACATAACTGTACTGCAATTAATAGAATTCCAATAATTATCAATTGACCAAGCTAGATGAACTAAGAGTTAAGGGAATTGAGTTTTAATCCAATAGCCAGCTACTTAAAATTGGGTAAGTCACATAACTTTTCAGGTCTCAATGAACTCATCTATAGCATGAGTAAACTGAACTCAGCCTTAAGTTCTGTCACAGAGTTAGGCAATTATCTATCACTATCTTTTAGTAAAGTAGTACTGAAACAAATACTAAAATCAACAATCTGGAATATCAGATGTCACGGAAAAAAAAACCCACAAGATTATATTGTGGTTACTAGATAGCTTGGGGGTAAAAAATGCAAGAACTTAGAAAGTCTTTATGACTAACATGCATATAAGTGGTATTTTAATCATTATCACATCACATGCTGACAGTGTGCTGCATAAAGGAAGCCAGCCTTACAAAACACTTCTGGGACCAATCATCACTGTTGACATTCATCCTGCATGACAGTGGAAATCGCTACTATGGAGAGTTATGTTCAGCATAATCTGTGATAATACTGCCTTCAAAATGGAAATGAGAACCTAGAGTAACAGCACCCTTTCAGGTTGAATGCATCTCTCAGAAGAATGGTTTGTACATTTCTCATCTACAGCATAAGTAAAACATTTCATTTTATCCAGAAACCTACTGGGAGAAAGATCCCATTTTCAGGGATATTCAGTTGATGACAGTACTATGGCAATAAGATAAATCAATAGAAGTACCACAAGACAACATGCCATATGATTTATATTGCTCAGCATAATTTGTTTCTAAATCTTCATTTATTTGTAACTGGAAAACTATGAATGGTCCCCAATATCTTTTTATTTTTCATGGACTCCTGAATAAAAAGTGCCAGTGAGTCTTTACTTTATACACAGAAAAGAGATCTTTCCAGCTATGATTAAATAATGGTTTGAAATTCTCATAATTACATTAATACATGTGGTCAATGCCTGCTTTATGCTTCACACTTTTATTTGTACAATAAAATGGGATTTTTTTTTTGTTGAATAAGATACAAGGGGTTTAAATTTGTGAATAACTTAAGTAAATCACAATTTGGTTTTATTTACTGCACTCATTCCCAGCAGGTTTAATTTGAACAATTTTAAGCTTTTCAAGTCTTTTTATGCCTTTTCTATTGAGAAGGTGAAATCTAATGCTTAATAATGTTCCTTCACAGAATCTATGCACAATAGAACACACAAAAAAATCATGAACTCAATTCAATAACTGAATGCATCTACAAGTTTCTCAGGTTCTGACAGAATGACAACAAATTCTAATTCATTAGGCTTTTTTGTTCTTCCTTCACAGAATTGCAGGTATACTATTAAGCTCAATTTTTAGTAAAATGACAAATGTATCCATTAGTAAGTTAAAAAAAAATTAAAAAAAAAAGCCACCACTACCGAATAATAAATCTGCTTTGCTATAATAATAACTCTTTTTTTGCTGTTGGTAACACACACACACACACACACACACACACACACACACACAAGACACCTGGCTAGTTACTCTGGATTATTTTTGCTACTTGCCTAACAAATTCTGTTTCCAAAGTTTATGTGCAGTGTATATTTTCATCGATAAACTACATTTCATTCAGGAGTTAAGTTTCTTCTAATACATTTTAACATAATGTGGGAAGATTTTATAATTTTCCAACTGACTAGGAATCCTTGACAACCAAATACTGAACTTAAATCATAGAACAGTTCATTAGAAAATATGCAATAGTAGTGTCAAGATTTATAACAAATACATTAGAAGTGTTTTAAAAATTAATATTAAGCTGCTATGCTTGAGTTAATTAGCTTTCTTCATTTACAAAGCATATCTGTCTAGTTTTATGAACTTGGTCTCTAGTCCCCTTTCCTATGAACCTGTTTAATTAAAGTTTAACAGCTGTGTATGCTTTAGAAGCAGCAGAATGATTTTTCTCCCTTGAAATACTTAATCCTTTCTTAAAATATGATCTTTCTGAATGTATATTTAAAAGGCAATGGATGAGGAATACTATTCCAACAGAAAATCTCTCATAGCTTAGAGTACCAATACCATGTAGTCAGGGACAGACTCTCAATTTCCAAGCCACGAAGAAATCTAAGGCTATGAGGGCACGAGATACTGTTTTCTTAAAAAATGAATAAAATGGTAGAAAGATAACCAAACAAATGAGTACAAAATTAAATAAAAAGCCACAAGATGATAAAAAAAACCAATATCTGGTGGTTTTTACAAGACTTTTCTAGATACTACTATGTTCATTCAACACCCAAGAAATGTGACTACAAAGTACACCAGCTATTTTTGTCAGTAACTTAGAAAGTCAGTGTACCACTTTATCATCACACATATGAAGATTTATTTACTACATAATAATACACACCTATGATAAAATTTCTGAAATGATAACATACAATAGTTAGACTGGATCCATAGGGGAAAGGTCCTGTGTTTGTGTCCTAGGACCTCTCTGAGAATGGTGGGCACAAGTGTGCATGTCCATAATTCAGACTGGCTATGACTGGGGATGGCATGGTGTGAAGACCCTGTTGGGGGTACCTGTTTCCGTCTCTTTCTTTCATATGGAAATAAACAAACTTAAAAAAATTTAAGGGCAGATGGATGTGATAAAACCTCAAACTGTATACATTTACTTGTGAGATTAAAAATAAAATTAAGTCAGGAATCAGTAGCTAATGCATATAGTTTTATGCTCACCCAACTCCACTTTTCTCTCCTCCAAAGTTTCTCTCCAGCAGTATAAACCTGACTACTGTGTAGTGAATTATCACATGCATTTTTAGGCTATTTTGATAGTTTCTTGAAAAGAAAGTCTCTGACTTAGCCTCTCATCCCTTTTTGTGCTCTCTTGTGGTACATACCCATTTGATAAGAGTTGAATACACTGATGAAGAGCGAAGACCAATTCACTTTCAAGACAACTCTGAGACTTTGGCAGAGTCAAATACTTGCTTCCCATCCCTAAGAAACAGTGGTACAACGGCTATCCTGTTGATATCAGGCTTGGCCATGTAACTTGTTTTGGCTAATGACAATGTAAGTGAGTAGAAATGGTACGTGCCACTTTGAAGCAGAAGTCTTTGGAGCTATCTCGTAGGATGGAACTGCCATACTTTTCTTTCCATCTCCCCTGGGACTATTAACACCTTGTCCACCTGAGTCCTTGAAAGAGTAGCACCTCATGAAGCCCACGATAAACATGTAAGAGAGGGAGAAACAAGTGTCTGTTAATATAAACCATTGCCTTTTGGGGGTAGTTTGTTATCACAGAGTAAGTTAGCCTCTTAGAATGACACAGGGTCCATTTACGCCTCTTCAATTATAAATGAGCATATTCTCATCCCCTTTGCTATGCAGGGACAATCCCTGCAGCATTTATGCTGCTGAAGAGAGAAAAGGGAAACAGATGGCTGAGACTCATGTTCTTTACCGCTCACTTCCCTTAACCTTCAGCAACATGAAAAACTAATGTTCAGCAAATTAGAGAGTTTACATTTTTAAAGATAAGGAGCTGGGACTGATACTAATTGGACTAAGTTGAAATATTTCCAAAGTAAATAGAATCATTTCTCTGAAAGATACTTGGGACTGAGATTCTATAAATATTACAAAGCTTTCTGCAGTCATTAAATTGACAAATACCTATTAAGCATAAATTTACTATACTACATTTAAATAAGGCAGGACTGTGCTATATGTGGGACTCCAAAAATGAGTTTCTGCCCCGACCTCAGGGAGTTCGAAGATAGAACGATGGATATACACTTGGCTCTAATACAACCACATGCATGTTACACCTGTTGGATCAATAAAGGATTGTGGAAACAGTGAAGAGGATATTCATTTCTGTCAGGGTAAGGAAACAGGATCTGGTTAAAGGGATGGGGGAGAGAAGTATCTGCCACACACAGGATAAAGCATGAGTAAATGTAGAGAATCATGAAAGTAATTTTTAAAACCGGGAACACGGAATGAGTGGCATGTGTGCATATAAAGGGCAGTGGATGGAGAAGACAAAGTGGAAAAAGTGCCCACTGTGAAGAGTAGATGTTATGATAGGGTACACATGGTATGCAAGAGGACCACAGCAGGGATCTAATTCCAACTGCACAGTGTTTTAAGAACTGATTCCTGAACTAAAATTTTGGTTTACACACACATTTACTATATGTATATGTGTACATATCTATATACATATGTGCATGTATGTGAGAAAGAGGGAAGAAGAAAGATAAAGAGAGAGAAAACAAAAATGTTCCTTATGATAGATTTCTCAGTATTAAGGGTATACCGTGAGAAATCTCCCTCGTACTCTTTATTCTCCAGTTCTTCTCTAAAGGCAAAAATGGTTTGCTTACTAATATCTATTTATGAGTTCCTATTGCAAATATAGTGGTAATAAACTCCTAGAAAAATGGTTAGGGTCTAAATGGTGGTCAGAATCTGATACCTTATTTTAACTAATTCCAGAGACAGTTTACTCATCCACAAGTGTGTGTGTGTGTGTGTGTGTGTGTGTGTGTGTGTGTACAAATCATAGATCTCTCCTTTTCTTAATTGTTCCAAAGTATTTTATGAATATACCACATGTCCTTAACTGTATTGACATACATTTAGAAGGTTTTCAGTCTAATGCTATAACAAATAATGTTGTAATTAACCAAAATACAGCCGTAAGTGTGTGTGTGTGTGTGTGTGTGTGTGTGTGTACAAATCATAGATCTCTCCTTTTCTTAATTGTTCCAAAGTATTTTATGAATATACCACATGTCCTTAACTGTATTGACATACATTTAGAAGGTTTTCAGTCTAATGCTATAACAAATAATGTTGTAATTAACTCCCTTACACATACTCTTTTGCACCTGTGTACAAGCATATCCACCAGAAAAATTCCTAGAAATAGAATGGCTGAGCAGGAAATGAGCTAGGCAAAAGCAAAACAAAAGGAACAAGACAAAAGGATGCTTCCTGCAAAGGCAATGCCTTCTGGAAGGTACGTCTTTGCAGAACACCTGCCAACTCCAGCATTCCAGGAACACACTGGGGAGAGAGTATCTGGAGAGACATTAAGAGGCTCATCATAAGGGGACATATGTGGGTACTCAAAAAGCTTGTGGAAAATGGAATTAAGACCATATTTTGGTAAAAATGTCAGTAACCCATGCATAGTTTTTCATGATAAGCACCTTCCCTGAACTCTGAAGACTCCTGGTTTATGCAGTACTCCTAAGTGTGGAGACATACGAGATGAATATTTAAAAAAAAAAAAAAAGATTCTTGTGAAAGTGTGAAGGATGAACTGGCAAAGGAAAGAAAGGAAAACCAGTCAGGGCACAGCCAATCCATACAGGAAATAATGAAACCCCAGTAACCCTCTTTCTGGGCACTCTGAGAGAAAGAACTCCCCTTCCTTGTCTCTTAAACTTTCTCCTTTTGAGAGCTCTGTAAGGCCAGAATCTAAGAAGCATCAAGGTATAACAGCTGCTGCAGGGATGACCCAACTCTAGGATTTATTCCTCTTTCCTGGAATGGGGAAACACTCTTCCTGGTGCTAATCCTTCTGCCATCATTTATGTAATGACTGCTTCCCTTTCTCTACAGAAAAAGTAACTACCATAGAATTTAGGAGCTGGAGGACACACAGGAAATCATTAATCCTCAAATTTATTATAAGCTGCTTTCTCTTTTCCTAAAGCTTTGAAATCATAGATAGAGCTAAGATCACAAAGTAAGTGAGAATATTAAAAAATGATTGGGGTGGAAGTGGTATTCAGGATTCAACACTTGAAAGCAGCCACAGGGAACAGAAGGACCCAAAACCGCTGGGTGCGAATGTCCAACAAATATCCCAACCCAAATTCTAAAGTGAGCATTTAAGGTGAAACAGTGAGACAGTGGCAGTCAACTTGAAGAAGACTTTGAGATCTGTGATCTAAAATACTCTGATCTTCTCTGTGGGAAGATTACATTTTTATAACTAATTAGACCAATGTTTGAACAGGTCAAAACAGTCACGTCAAATTTAAATTGTTAATTAGAGAGAGAACTAGCATCAGAATAGTTTCTAAAATTCCATGTGCATCAAAATTGCCTGGAGGACTTGTTAAACCATATTGCTGAGCCCCAACCCCAGACGTTCTGCTTGGAAGGAGTGGGAATCAAGAATTTACTTTTCTAATAAGTTCCCGGCTGATGCTGATGTTTTGGTCTGCAGTTCGTACCTTCCAAAACAACTTATGATAACTATGCCATCCTTTATGTCATTATGTTGCATACAGAATGTAGGTAGATATATATGTGGTATGCTATAATAAAGCCTTTCGAAATTTTTATAACTTTAAGTTGAGAAAAATATATCATGAAATTTATAGTAAACTGTCATTTTTCTATTTGTAAAACCCAATAGATTATCATTAACTCACTAATAATTATAAAATCAATAGGTAAGTATACAGAAGTTATGCTGAATGTTTCAATTCCTAAAATTCTATTTCCTGGGTCAGAAATCATAAATTTAAAAAAATTAAATGACTTTAAGAATTCTTTTAAAACCTTACTTCCTTAAATCTCTGAAAAATGAAGAAAATTAAAAGGCAAATCACAAACTGGAAATTCATTTAATCTACATATGATCAGGAGTTAGCCTATTTAAATTAAGGACTGATAAAAAGACAGTTAAAACTATTAGTGAAAATAGGCAATTCTGACATAGGCAGTACTTAGAAAAAGGAATCAAAGGTTAACATAGAAAAAATTCATTCTTGGGACCAGCAATTAGCATAATGGCTATGTCGCTGAACTCCCATGTAGTCAACTGCGGTTCGAGCCCCAGACCCAGTAGCTTAAATCCAAGCCAGGCACGTGTGCGTGCGTGCCCAAGATCCCAAGAAGAGAATGGAGGAGAAGGGATTGTGGTGTGGCCAAAACCCTGGGGAGTGATTTCAAGCCTTCTGTCTCTCTGTCTCTCTCTGTCTTTCTGGTGAGCACACGCGCCCTATAGCAAAAAAAAAAAAAAAAAGGAAGAAAGAAAAAATTCATTTTTATTAGCAATGAAAATAATACATATTAAAATAACAATCAGAAAAAAATACCTTTTATATTAGCAAACATTAAAATTATTTTAATATTAATTTTACTGGCTCAATACACAGTGAAATTTTCAAATATTGCTAGAGGAAGTTTCATTATCGTATCCTCTTTGATTTCCTTCTACTTTATTGCTAAGGATGTTACAAGTTTTAATAAAAAATAAGCATTATTTTTCGAAAGTCATGTGAGGATACTAGGACTCAGAAATGTTATAAAGTTAGGATTCATTTCAATTTCCACCGTGCAGAAAGTGTTTTCTTGATTTTAATGATATCTGTGTTAGACTTAGAATTCAGGCTTGATTTACATAATCCCCCAAAGGCAGCCCCCCAAATCTATTAAAGATCACCTTACTTTTCCATACATACACCAAATTCTAATCTGTTCATTCGTTTCCTCTTCTATTACCCTAGTCCATGCTTTTGTAAAGCTTACTGCTTATTATAATTTCATCTCAAATAGAAAATCTTTCAGTTTTGACTTTCCCTCCTACTAAACTCCATTCCAGTATGTATTACTTGCTCCTCTTCATGTTATAGTAAAAGATTAAATAGTCATTTACTTTTTGATGTATGTAAAATTGAAATCCAGACTCCAGAAATGTTCTTTGGGAGTATTAATACACCCAGAGGTGAAGCAATGTGGGATTCAGCATTATCACTGCCTGCTCTGGGCTGCATATTACAATCAGGTGCCATCATGGTCAGGGAATAGAATTTATTTGTGAAATAAACAAAGTAGAAAATTTCAATTACTAGGTGTTCAGTTGCAGAGTCCAAAGTTAGTAACTTGCTACTGACCATATCCCAAATATATGTGTCATCATATAATTTACTGTTCCGAAAGAAAATATCAACAACTGTTAGCCCCCTGATAATGAAAAAAAAAATCACTTTCAATCAAATTGACATTTGAATCACAACGATGAGGATGATCAATTTCAAAATCTTATTAGTTCTGCTAGTGCAAACCAGTCAAATGCATGCAGGATCATTTTGCAGAAGAAAACGAGGGAGACACTTTTTTTTATGAACAATTGATGATTAATATTTCTTTCAATAAAGATTTTCCAATTTTACAAAAGAGCAAACATAGATTTTCGTTTCAAAATCAGCCTTTTGAATATGGAAATGATTGCTGTTTGTGCCAAAGAAACTATTATATTCATAGGTATCTCTCAAAATAGGTTGGATAATATTTTCCATACCAATGGATGGGAAAACTAACTTACTTAAAACAAAAACAAAAACCCTAGGTTACTAGCTCCTTCCTCTCTATACTATTGGTTAGATCCATTACAGAAAGACTGAGATAGAATAATAGCCAGAAGGTATTTAGAGTTGTAATGCTGGGCATATAAGAGGAGCTATAAATAGCATGGGAGAGTATTCTGATAGAGAATTTTCCCAAACATAGGACTACTCCTTTTTTAGTAAGAACTATCTGAGCAAAACTATTTTGTATTTCTCTATTATGAGCATTGGGACTACTGCCAGTTAAGGTGAACTGCAGTGTTGCTGTGATATAACAATTTTTTGTAGTATAACAGCTTTTCTCTATCCAATTCAAGACAAATATTTTCATTGTCTAGGTATGTCATGTGGCTTTCACTTAGCAATGATCTCACTTAAAGCTGTAAATCAATATTTTTTCTCATTACTCTCTGTCTTAACCAATATATCATCAACAAATCCATAGCTTTTGGGCTGATTATTTTCTTCTACTTAAATTATTGGTCAAGATTAGAAAGAAGTTTGTATTTTCTGGGACCAGCAGTTAGTGTAATGGCTATGTTGCTGGACTCCCATGTAGTTGTCCACAGTTTGAGTCCCAGACCAGGTGGCTTAAACTCACGCCGGGCATTTGTGCATGCATGCCCAAGATCCCAAGAGGAGAATGGAGGAGAAGGGATTGTGGCATGCCCATTCCCCTTAGGGGGGGGTGATTTCTCACTTTCTGTCTCTCTGTCTCTCTCTGTCCGGTGAGCACACGCGCCCTATAGCAAAAACTTATAAAAAAAAAAAAAAAAAAAGAAAAAGAAAAGAAATGTTTGTATTTTCTACTGATTTCCAAAGTTAAGAAAATGGAAATAGATATTATAGACCAAAGGTCGGCTTATGATGGCCCATGTGCTAAATCTAGTCTTTTTTAAAAGAATTATTTATTTTTATTTTTATTCATCATTATTAATTTTAATTTGCTATGGGGCACATGTGCTCACCAGAGAGAGATGGGAATGGGGTAGGTACAGGGGGAGTGAGAAAGCCAGCCACTAGATCTGGGACTTGAACCATGGTTAGCCATGTGGGAGTCCAGTGCCTTAACCACCACACCACCTGCTGGGCATCTAACTCTAGTCTAATATCTATTTTGTAAATACAGTTTTATTGGAAATTTATTTTACTTTTTGCCTATGGTTAATTTCATGCTACAATGTCAGAATTGACAGGACCAGCAGAAGATGTAATGGTTGCATCACTGGATTCCCATGTAGTTGAATGTGGTTTGATTCCCAGACCAGAGGCTGCTTCAAACTCATACCCAGTGCATGTGTGTGAGTGTCCAAAATCCTGAGAATGGAGGAAAAGGGATTGTGGCATGGTCATTCCCCTGGAGGGGGGGGAGATTTCTTGTTTTCTGTCTCTCTGTCTCTCCAGCAAGCTCATGAGCCCTATAGCAAAAAAAATCTCAAAATAAAAAAAAAAGAAAAAAGAATTGGGCATACATATCTTAGAGATAGTATGGCCTATAAAGCCATATATATTGGTGGCATTTTATATTATCTTCCTTTTACAAAATAATTTAATAATAATTTAACATGTTAATTAAGTTAACTTTAGTATGTTAATCCTTACTACAAAGATAAGAAATAATAAATATCAAAAGGGCCCATGAGTGCAATTATTTGCCAACAGGTAACAATACACAAGTCAAGATCCAAATGATACAGTAGGCAGCATTTAATGCTCGTATGGGAAGTTTTAGAAAATGTTTTTGTCCTATTTGTGTTTTTTTTTTTATTGCATCTGCTACTGGTGTCATATCTATGAAATTATCACCAAGACAAATTTCATGAAACTGTTTTACTGTGTTATCTTCTAGGAGGTTTACATTGTGAGGTCTTCCCCTGCCTACCAGATTTATTTACTTCTTTTTCCCATGAGGGAAGGAGGGAGGGAGGAATGGAGAGAAATAAGGTGGAAGAGAGGGAGAGAGAGACCATCAACAAGGTCTCCAGGCCTTGATCCACCCATACCCTCAACCAGCCTGATTGATATAGGCAAATAGGTATTCCCCAAACAGAGAAAAGCCTCAGGTTGTGAACCTAGGACCTTCCTATGTCAGTCCATGTGCATTACTGCTGTGACACTTCCAGGTCTTCTCAGGGTGTCACTTTTAAGTCTAACCCATTTGAGTTGGGATTTTTGTGTGTGGTACAAGATAAAGGTCCAATGTTACTTTTGCATATATCCATTTTTCTCAGCATCCTTCATAGAAGAAACTATCTTTTCTCTATTGTTTATTTTGGCATCTCTACTGAAGATCAGTTGACCGTGTATGTATGGGTTTATGTCTGTGCTCTCTGTTCTGTTACATTGGTCTCCAGGTCTGCCTTAATGCTAATAATGTACTGTTTTAATTGCTGTACTTTTGTAGTATTTTTGAAATTAGGATGTATGATACTACCTCCAGCTTTGTTCTTCTTTCTCAAGATTGGTTTTTCTATTTCAGGGTACATTGCTGATGGGAATGCAAAATGGTGTAACTACTACAGAAAATATATAGTTTCTTCAAAAAAATTAAAAATAGAATTACCATATGATGCAACAGTCCTACTTCTCGATATTTATCTAAAAGAATTAAAATCAGGAGGAGGGTCTGAGGAACAACATTTAGAAGAAAAATAGGGAGGCAAAGCATTAATGGTGCAAAGAAATGTGGTATTATCTGTTGAAGATATTTTGTAGTTTTATCGACTGGACTAGGGAGAAATGTTCACCTGTTGAAATATCCATTTTTGTAAGCCAAATAATAATGTGATTCAATGTATAAAAGAAAATGAAATGAAAAAAATTAAAAAAAGAGATAGTAGTACTTCCATGTTCATTGTACCATTATTCATAATAGCCAAGATGGTGATGATGTGGAATCAACCTAAATGTCCATGGAGAGATGAGTGGATAATGTTAATGTGGTATGCATAATATATAAACTGAAATATTATTCAGTCTTAAAAAGGAAGGAGATTCTTCCCTATGTGACAACATGGATGAATCTTGGGGTACTATACATAAGTGAATTATGCTAGTTAGTAGCAGAAGGACAAATGTCATGTATTTCCACTTATGTATTTGATACAGTCATAGAAACCAGAGTGGAGGACCAGCAGTTAGTGTAATGGATATGTCGCTGGACTCCCACGTAGTTGACCACGGTTCAAGTCCTGGACCCAGTGACTTAAACACAAGCCAGGCGTGTATGCGTGCGTGCCCAAGATCCTGAGAGGACAGTGGAGGAGAAAGAATTGCGGCATGGCCATGCCCCTAGGGGGTGATTTCTTGCTTTCTGTCTTTCTGTCTCTTTCTCTCTCTTTGTCTGGCGAGCACACATTCCCTATTGCAACAACCTCTCCAAAAAAAAAAAAAAAGAAAGAAAGCAACCAGAGTGGAATGATAGTTACCAAGAACTAGGAAGGTATAAATAAGTTCTAATCTATGGGTATAAGTTTTCAGTTGTGTAAGATAAACAGTATCTACACATCTGCTGTACAACATTGTGCCTATCATAACAATATTATATTGCACACTGAAAAATCTGTTAAGAAAGCAGATCTCTTGCACAATGTTCTGACCATGAGAAAATAAAATGTTAAATTAAAAAATGTGTAAAGTCTTTTTGTTTCTCTTCACTTTAGTATTCATAAACTATACAGCCATATATTAACCTAGTAGAGAAAACAATTTATTTCAAAAATGGCAATAAAACATTTGTTCATCTAAATTGTGCAAGACATTCTGCTAAATTTTAAAAAGGTCAAATAGAAAATTATTAAATAAAATACTAAATTCTGATAGTGTGTTAAAGATTAAAAATTTTTGGTGCATGTAACTTTTTTTTATCTTATTTGGTCTTCAAAATAACCCTGGAAATAAAGAGATAAAAATACAAACACAGAGGTCAATGACTTCACTGAAGTCACACGGCTTGTAAAGCGCACAGCTGAGGTTAAATTCCCTAACATCTCTTTACAATGTGACACTGTGTCTGCTATGGCATGCTACCCATCATTGCCCTTAGACATAAAAAAGTAACCTTTCATACAGAAAAATTCATAAAAATTTAAAGTATCTATAACTAATTAAATCAATACATTGAACATATTTGCTCTCTACATGAAATTCTTTCTCGAATCATTTTTAAAAAGAATTGCCAATTGGTAACAATAGGCAATAGTAATCAGTGCTAAATTTAAACAAGGTTAACTAAAATTACACAAAAAGCTAAGACCTAACTGTTCCTTAATGATTAAGTAATTATTCAGATTGAAATATTCTTGAATTTTTCTGGCATGCTTCTTAAACTTAGCTTAAAAAGATATTTTAAAACACAATCTTTTGAGCTTCCTACTGAGATAATTATACTTATATGTCTTTTCAAAATATTTAACGGACTTATATTACTGTGGACAAAGAAAAAATAAAAATCAATAGTTCAAAGGAGTATATAAAAGTTTCTCTATAATTTTATTTGGAGTCCATAACTTCAGAAAGTGAAATTACTAAGAAATGTAATGAATGCCCAGTACAGGCTAATACACTAACACACTAACCGATCCAGGTGTGATGTGCTTTCTGCTCACAAACATCACACTACAAAAGAGAACTTTGCATCATCTGAAGTATTGGGATGAGACCCATGACAGGATTAAGAGGTAAAGGTCAAAAGCTAGCCCAGAAAGAGAGAAAGAGAGCTTAGTGAAAAGCATTGACGGTTAGAAGCTGCTAAGCGTCTGTAGAGAGAAAGAAGAGACATAGCTGAAGGTGGAACCAGACCTGATTACCCTGCCAGGCTCTTTGCTGGAGAGTTTTCCTCCTAACCAAGGTAAGCCAGTGTGTTTCTCACCTAAAACACCCCAGTTATTTTAGTCCATAACTACCTAGAGAGGACATGATGGCTCTGCTATTTACTTTTAGAAAGGGGACATTTAATAATGAACAATATCAAGGAATGAGATTATTCAATATTAATTTTTATTTCCTTTAATTTTCTATAAATGGTTTTGTCTGGATCACATACCATTACTATCCAATATGTCCACGACATCTTTATGTATGTTACTCCAAAGACAATTAAAAACTTAGTAAAGTGGCCAGCAGGTGGCATAGTGGTGAAGGCGCTGGACTCGCACACGGTCTACTGCTGTCTAAGTCCCAGACATGGTGTCTCGAATATTGCAACAGGTACATGTGTGTGCGTGCCCAAAATCTCAGTAGGAGAATGGAGGAGAAGGGATTGCAGCGTGGCCATCCCCCAACCAGGGGAGGTGATTTCTCATTTCCCCTCTCACTGTCTCTTTTTGTCTGTCTCTGTGGCAAAAATCTTTGAAAAAAATCACGAAATAAATCATTTTGGAGCTGTCATGTTTTCAAATAGTTACCTACTAGAGGTATATTGGAATAATAGTGTCAAGTAAGAATACAAGTCTAACATAAACTCAGGGAAATAAAAAGTCTTCCGTGTATATCTCAAGTGTACTTTTTTGTTTGTAAAACATTCGAATAAAAAGCTGTCATAAAATAAACATTTTTTTAATTCTTTCAATCTCATTCTATGACCATAGATTAGAATAACACACTCCAGTGAGTAGCTGAGAAAAACCAGGACCTTTAGAAAAGAAATTTCATATGCTCCAGCATTGCCTGCATTTTCCATATAAGCATGCATTACTTTTGTAATAAAGGACGCTATAGATCCTCTCATCCCTCACATCAACTGGTCTTCAATAACCTGACTCTGCAGGCTGACAAGATGCTCCTCCTCCTAGGCTCCAGAGGACTTCAGCACAGCTCCATGTTGGCAGTTCTCTTGTCACATTTTTCTCTTATGTTATCTTTGTTGTCCTTCCATTAGAATAAACTTCATAAGCACAAGAGCTACCTTTAGCTATTAATATTTATAACCCCAGAACCCAGCACTCTAGCTGGCAAGTGGTAAATACTCAAGGCACTCAATCAATAATGACTAAATCGCAACCACTAGTACTAGTGTCTGACATTTACTGGACCCATACTCACATGCCAGGCACCTTGCTAACCAAATTATACCCACTATTTCAGGCAATCCTTGAAAAAGTTCTACAGAGGCCTACACTATCACAATTTCCATTTTACAGGTGAGGAAAATTAGGATTACAGAGTTAAGTGATTTAGCAAAGTAATATAATAAGTGGTAAGGATGGGCTCTGAATGATGGCCATCTACATTTACACACAGCTTCTACACCACATTGAATGATAAATGAATGAATATGCACAAATGAATAAATATGGAAGATTTCCATACCTAAAGAATTTTGTTCAAGAGATAGGTGGAATAAACTAGGAAATGAAATGATTCAGGGAAACCACTGACAGGGATGGGGAGAATATGACAATAATAGGTGTTAACATTATTGGAGGAAAGCAATTTAATCTGAACTGTGTATTGAATTTCAGCAGCTCTCACACCCTCTTGGATGAAAGTGTACACATCATGTTTGATGTAGTATCTCTTAACATCTCCCTACATTTCAAACTTGATTACAAAAATAATTTGGACTTAAAAAAACAAGATCAACAAATATAGTTAAGGTGAGTAACTTTCTGAAGGTTAGAAGAAATATTGGATGCTAAGACATACAGTTTTTATTGACAATAACTTTCTTATTCACTAATACAGCAACTGCATGATAATTACCTAAAATTATAGAAAAGAAAAAAAAATATTTCCAAAAAGGCATAGGTTACCTACCAATCTATAATTCTTTAGTAAGGAAGAATTATAATTCAAATAAGTAAATATAATTAAAGCAACCAGAAAGTAAAAATACCTATAATATATAAAAAACTTCTAAGGATGACATCGGAGGTAAACTGATTTAACTTTTCACATTGTCTTATTTAGTAGTAACTAAAACCTTAAGACTCTGAGACACTTTATTTTACTGCTCAAGCATTTATCTATGAAATAGCAGCATTGGTTAAACCATAGGTATTAAATGAGGATGTGAAATGTCATTTAAATTTGGAAAAATATGGGATTCAAATTAAGCTAGGCTAAAGGGCCTTAGAGATTTTTTTAATTTTATTTTTACATTACCAATCCCTAGGGACTAGTGTACAAATATTCTCTGTCCTCAAGGGCAATCACCTAGCCAGCTCCTGTTTGAAAATGATAGAATAAACTATGACCTTTCATGCTCCAAAACATTTGATTATTCACTTTATCAGGGTCCTAGACACAAGTTTCCTTTCATTTCTTCTTCCTTTCAGAACAGAAAGCATCCCTAATAATTTCTAATCTACCCAAAACACCAGAAACCTCATGGTCTTTAAGGTAGACACATTGAGCTTCTATATTTAATGGCACTATACCAATCATAAGGAAAAAAAAAGGAAAAGAAGTTATTAAACAAGCATCATTTGTAGTTTTACTGGGGAAAACTCAATTTAGTTCTGTTATTCCTCCCATAAAGCTTCATCCTTTGCTGGAAAATAATATGATTCAACCATCTGTGATAGTCTAATATTGATCTCTTCACTAGTACATTTAAAATCAACAAGCTTTACAATGCTTAATTTCTAGCTATTCAATAGTTTTGTTGTTGTTGTTGTTTGCTAATACCAGAAAGCAAGTTTTAATAAATTAGGGTGTTTTGACATTTTACAATGCAGTCTCTCAACTTAAAGAGGAATTATCATTTAAATACTTTTCAGCAACAGAAATCTCCTGTTTCTATACCTCAGACTACTCTGCAGTATCAATACGAGTTAAAGAAAGTCTTGCACTGTACTCACCAGCACAGAAATGACTGTGTTGGGAGCAAATCACACTGCACAACAACATCATTGATCTTCTTCTACCTAATTCCTCCCTGGGGCCAAGAAGTGATTCTGTTTTCTCTGAACACTTCTTGGAATTCTCCTGAACAAGGAGGGCCAAACACTAAATGAAATCAAATTATATGAACTGCGTTATAACGGAGATTACATTTCACTGGTAGGGTGATCATTAGCTGGAGTCTGCCTTGTCAGTCCTGGTTCATGTTGATTATCTTCATATAAAACTTAATATCATTGTCTTTCACTCTCAGGTACCCTGTTTTAGATGATGTTATATGAATACCCTCTTCATTGGGGACTGAAAAAGTCTCCTCAGTTGCTCTGTTGAGGTTGCTAACTACATGGAGCCCCAGATTTCAAGAGTTTCTAAGGGTATCTTGCTAAGTTAAAGGAGAAATATTGCTGGGCTTCATTTTTGTCTCTACAGAATAGTTCTATGAAACAGAACTACAGGTGTACCAATAAAAAATGTTGATGCTGGGAACCAGCAGTTAGCGTAATGGCTATGTCGCTGGACTCCCACGTAGTCGACCGCGGTTCGCATCCCAGACCCGGTGGCTTAAAACTCACGCCAGGCGCATGTGCGTGTATGCCCGAGATCCCAAGAGGAGAATGGAGGAGAAGGGACTGCGGCGTGACCATCCCCCCTGGGGGGTGATTTCTCGCTTTCTGTCTCTATGTCTCTCTCTGTCTGCCTGGTGAGTGCACGCGCCCTATAGCGAAAACCTCTCCAAAAAAAAAAAAGTTGATGCCGTAGAAACTTCAACTGTAGCTGACTCAGAGTTTAGTGCTTTACATTCATGTTATGCTTTTCTAAAAGAGTGCTTCCATGTGAGTCATAACAAATTAATTCAAAAAAGAAAATAACTATGAAACATATTTTGGTGGACTAATGGGTCTGTCTAAATATTACTTTCATTAGTTTTCAGTGTTACAGATAAGCACGTCCATTTGGGTCAACGTTATGAAAACAACTACACTCCTAGCTAAGAAATTCAGATAATCAGGCAATTCACTTGTGATTTGAATTAATGTTGCCATCAAGATAGAAAGTTCAAGCCCCCAAATGTATCTTCTTTCACTTAGGAATTTGAAGGAATTCTCTGCATAAATGCTTTACTATTTACCTTGTTAATATACTCTTAATGACTGTGATTATAAATGATGTGACTACATTTATGAGTCATTGAAAATAAAAGTAGTCATCATGCATGTCATAAACAAAGACATTTAACTACTTTTACAACAACTAGACAATATTTTCTCAAGAGAAAAAAATACTTTGACCAATTTTTTGAGTCAGGCTGCCTCCCTTTAGTCTATTCTTCACACAGCAAACAGGGTAATCCCTTAAAAATGTCAATCAGTTCATATCTTTCCATGGTTCAAAAGTCTCCAGTGGCTTGTCATCCTGCTAAAATAAATCCAATGGCTTTGCTCTGCAAAACTCTCAGATCTAATCATTTACTTTAAATTTCCTCTTTCTGTAAGGCTGTGCTCCTTCTGTGCTGGCTTCTTATACATCTTTGAACTCACCTATGTGTATCCACCCTAGGTTTGCATCTGTTATTTCTTGAGTTTGAATGCTCCTTACCCCAGATACTAGTATGGCCCTCCCCATCCCCCCACCTTAATTTTCAAGAACGCTGAAACATCTTCTCCTTACACATGTTTTCAGTAAACATCTACCTAAAATAGCATACCCAGATCTGCCCCTCCACATACACACTCTCACCCTTTTTCCTTTTTCTTCACAGATTTTCTTACTCTTGACATTGCATTATGTGCTATATATGTTTGTTGTCTACTTCCAAGCACTGGAATGTAGGCACCACAAGGGCAGGAACTTTATCTCTTTGTTCACTTATGTCTCTCTGGTATCTAGACCAGTACTCATTAAATGAATAGTACTGTCTACACCATCAATGAACTGATTGAATGCAATATATCGGGATTATCTAAACTACTTTGAAATATTGTGTTGAAATCTTTTAATTTCTGAATCTCAAGTCTACAACTTCCCTAATGCACTTTACCTTTAAATCAATTTCCTCTGAAAAGCAGATTTCATGACAAGAGTATGAATATTTACAAACCTCTTGGAAAGAAAATGTGGTAGTATATATTAGAACCAAAAATAACAACTATAACAACATACTTTAACCCAACATTTCCACTTAGAGGTGCCTCTCCTATAAAAATAAACACACATTGTAAAAAGGTATGTATACGAGGATGTTTCTTATAACATTTTGAGTTTCACAAGCTTATATTCTTTCTCTAATAATAAAAACACCACTGTAATAATAAAAAAAACCACTTTTTTTAAAAAAGAAAAAAGGTTACCTTCTCCAGAGAGTAATGTTTTTTCTAAAGAATTATTTATTATTATTATTATTATTATTAGCTAATTTGCTATAGAGCATGTGCCCTCATCAGAGAGAAACAGACAGCAGAGAGAGAGAGAAAGTCACTAGGTCCAGGATTCAAACTGCCGTTGGCCATGTGGGAGTCCAGTACCTTAACCACCATGCCACCTGCTGGTCCCACAAGTAATGTTAAAACAACTCATAGAGAACAGATTATTGAAGGGAGGTTATCAAAGGTACTGCTGAGCAAAGTGACTGCTAATTGCAGTGCTCTATTCTAGGATGCCTCACTATATCTATCATACCTACATGGCCCTTTCAACCAACTCCTTGTAACTACATTGTATGTAACATATGACTGGTATTCTTAGGTACAGTTGACTGATGCAGAGAAGGCCACTTATCCCAAAGGCAGCTGATCAACTGGCTTACTAGTCGTCTGTCAGGTACACAGATCTCTATACTTCAAAAGGATATTCTCCAATTTCTCTCAGGTTTAGACCTGAGACACCCAAAGAAACTGATAGTAAGTAATGTGGCAAAAGCCAACTGAAACACAGAGAAGACAGGCAAAAGTAATGTGCCAATAGAAAAAGGGCACCAGTGACAGAAACTGGGAGCTCTGCTGTACCACCATTCCTGTTCCTCAGCAAAGCAAGGTGGGATTTTGGATCCTATTGTTCTTACTTCCCTAATATGTTTACAGTAAGTGTCTTTAAGTTACATTTCACTGATGTATTTATTTATGCATAAATTTTATATATATATATATATATATAATGCAACCTGAAGAAATTTAACGAAAAATGCATTAAAGAAAGATTGAGTTAAGGGCTACCTCAGTGGTATAGCAGTGATGTGCTGCTTAAGTGAATCCAGAACCATATAGAAGACTGCGGGCTTGTTCTCAAGTCAACTTGTACATGAAGGGCATGTGGTAGGCTAGGGGTATGAGGAGCCATGGCATGATGCTCTGTGGAGAGTAGTTATTTTTCTTTCTTCTTCCCTCTCCCTCATACATACGTTCTCTCATGAAAGAAATTAAACTTTTAAAACACTGAATAAAGTCTTGAAGGGTCTAACCTCTGAAATATCTATGATTCCTTATCTGCCCTCTAATGATATGAAATTCAAAGTAAAAAACACTACTTGAATCTATAGTAAGTGTTACAAAATCCTAGAAAGGAAGATTGGTTTCCTTTGATCATTCTAGGAAATACTAAATTCTTTCCAAGAATAACTTTGATGACCTACATCTTGCTTAGCTTACCTTCTAGGTAATCCAGTAATACTGGTGGTCAAAGTGAGACTGGGAAGTCCACATCCCAGACTAAAGCAGCCCCTGTCAAAGTCAGGATACCATTACTCTAATGGCTTCCAGTGGCTAGACAGGCAGCATATTTTTACATATTTTTTTATATTTTACATATTTTTAAAAAATATGTTTCGGCTTTGCAAAAATGAGTCACAGAACAAAGAAGTAAGTGTAAATGATAAGCTATTATTTGAATATCCATTGAAGTTTTTCAACAGTTATAAAAAAGTCATTTTAGGAACATTAATTATTAACTTAAAGCCTAGGAAGCCCAGGATCTCTAGATACCAAAGTTTCAAAAGAATATACAATTTCAGTTTTCTTTAAAAATATCAAACACTAAAAAATAATTATTTTTCTAATCAATTAGCAAATGGTTTGAAAGGCCACAAAGTAGGAAGGTCTTGAGCCTAAGTGCTTTCATTCTTTGTTATTCATAGATCCATTACAGAGAGAGAGTGAAGAACAGCAGATGGAGCAATGTGTCTTTAATGTTAATTTGTTCTTTGCTGAATGGACTGCAGCAATGGAGAAAGGGGTTTACAAACCATTTATATTACAGAACTTCCTTTCCTTCAACCCCCAAACCTGCATATTATAACCCTCTGGTTCTGGCTCTGCTCTGTGAAGGCAGTATTTACATGTACTCAGGAAAACAGAAACCAGGACTTTTTCTTCAGAGAGGTCTATTGTGGGATTTCTAATTGCACAGAGCTTTTCATGTCTGATAAAGCTTTGCAGTCTCACGTTGACTGTTTCAGCTAGTGATAGATAATGATACATCTGAATCATTGGATTATTATGTAAAAATGGATTGCTTGGCTTTCCTAACCCTGTTAGACTACTTTACATAGATAAAATATTTGCCTGTTTTGTTGACTAATTCTTTGGGGTTTTTAAAAATAACTTTATTGAAATGTAATTCATATAACATACAATTTATCCATTTAAAATGTATAACTCAATGTTTGGCATATATTCACAGAGTTGTATTACCACAACCTAATTTATATATACACACACGCATATACACACATACGTACACAAACACACACACACACACATACACACACACACACACTTGTTGCTGTTGTTGTTGTTGCTATAGAGCACTTAAGCTTGCCAGAGACAGAGAGTGAGAGGGAAAGTAAGAACTCACACCCACTCCTCAGAGGGTCTGGTCATACTGCAGTCCTTTCCTTCATTGTCCTCTCAGGATTTTGGGCATGCACACACATTTATTTGCCTGGTGTAATATTCAAGCAATGAGGGATCCAGTGCCTTAACCTTCATGCCACCTGCTGGCCTACCATGACCTAATTTTAAAACATTTTCATACCCCAAATGCCACTCCAAGAAAACTCTGTGTCTCCTAGCAGTAACTCCCAGTCCCCCTCCTCTATGCCTCTGGAAACCACTAAACTAATTCTATTTCATAAATTTGCCTATAAATGAAATTATACAATATATTGTCCTTTGTCACTGGATTATTAATATTTTTTGGAGAGGTTTTTGCTATAGGGCGCGTACATGCACCAGAAAGAGACAGAAAGTGAAAAACCACCCCCTGGGGGGGTGGCCATGATGCAATCCCTTCTCCTCTCCATTCTCCTATCAGGATCTTGGGCATGCACATACACACGCTCAGCATGAGTTTAAGCTAAACCCTGGGTCCGGGACTCAAACTGCAGTCAACTACATGGGAGTCCAGTGACATAGCCATTACACCAACTGCTGGTCCTAGTCACTGTATTATTTCACTTAACCTAAGGTTGTTTTGTATTTTTATTTATTTATTTATTTATTTTTGGTCATAGGGCACATGTACTCACCAGAGAGTGAAAGAGACAGAGAGAAGGAAAGTGAGAAATAACTCCTCCAGGGGAGATGGTCACACCACAAGCCCTTCTCCTGCACTCTCCTCTTAGGATTTTCAGCACACATGCACAAGCACCTGGCATGACTATGAAGCCGCTGGGTCTGAGACTCAAACCATGATCACCCACATGGAGTCCAATGACCTAACTACCATATCACCTACCCCTAGCCTAAAGTTCTTAAGATTTGCTGACTCATTTTCTTTGAATGGAATTTGTATTATAGCCACACACTTTTCCAAGTACTGAAAGTATGCTTTGGATATTTGTGTATGAGTCTCAAATGGTTTTTGAAATTGACTGTTCTTCTTAGTTTCCTATAGGAATCAGAAGTCGACATAGGTCCTTGAAAAAAAACAAGCAAAAATAGTCCCCAGATTCTTCCATTTAGAATGAATATCTTATAGAAAATTAAAACTACATTTATTTATATAATACACTTATTTCTGACTAAAATCACAGCATTATCTACACACACTTATCCTCCCCTAAATACTCATTCCATTAAAAGAATCAAAATGAAGACACTTCTTGTAACTCATAAACAACCTAACATAAAATGGGTAAATGATTTGAACAGATGCTTCACCCAAAATGTATGAATGGAAAGTAAGCACATGGAAAGAATGCTCTGCATCATTAACCTACTTCACACCCACTGGACTGGCTATAATAAAACATATTCACAATGCTAATTGCTGGCAAGGACCTAAAGAAACTGAACATGTGTACATTGCTGGTGGGGCATAAAAAGATACAGTCATTTTCAAAAAAGGTTTGGCAGCTAAATATAAACTTAACCTAACACTCAGCATCCCTATGTACTGACTCAATGGAAATGAGAACACGGGGGCCAGATGAGTGCAGTGGTAATGCAACTGGACCCACATGGCAAAGTTCTGATTCACATTTCAGGGCATTCCTTAGCACTCCAGGCCACACCCACA
>NW_006159742.1:1711414-1778423 GCF_000334495.1 Tupaia belangeri chinensis | reverse complement strand
TTCCTGAGCACTCCAGGCCACACCCACATGTGATCTGGGCTGACTGAGGCTGGGGAGTGGATCACAGCGTAAAGACCCTTTTCAGGATGCTTTTTTCTCTCTCTGTCTCTTTCTCTTACAAAAGAAATAAATAAGCAAACTTTAAAAATGTAAAATAAAACAGTTTCTAAAAATAAATGAAAACATATTTCCACCCAAAGACAAAACTGTCCATAATATTTACACAAATGTCCACGGCATTATTCATCATAACCCCAAACTGGTAACAATCCTAATATCTGTCATCTTATGAATGAATAAACAAAATGTCACTGTATATCCATAGATGGGAATACACTCGACAATAAAAATGAGCTACAGATAACATGTACAATACAGAGGAACCGAGAAAACTTCATGCTCATCGAAAGAAACCATGTACAAAAGACTATATACAGTAGAATTCCCTTTAAATATAATTCATTGTAAGGGTTAAACTATAAAAACAGAAAGCAACCTATGTTTGCCTGGGATAGGGAATGGGAGTTAAGTGAAAAGGTGCAGAAGAAAACTTTTGGAGGTAACTGAGGTGTTCAATAACCAGACTGTATAAAGAATAAATTTATATCAAAATGGATGAACCGTATAATAAATTTTACCTCAACAAATATTTTAAAATAAAAAGGCCAAACAAATATTCATGAATATATACCATACATACCACATCTTAATAAAATAGCTCCACTGATATGCAGTTTACTAATGAAGAGTTCATCCTAATTAGAAAACCTATGCCATGCATTCCTGTATTAGTAAGTCCTTAACCCATCTTCAGGACTCCTTTAACACTCTTTAGAAGAACTGAGAATTCAAAAGAACTTTCGTTTATGTGATTATTATCAATATTTACTAAAAATTTAAATAAAAAATTTAAAAAGGTTTAGTCTGGGCCAGCAGATGGCGTAGTGGTTATGTTGCTGGACTCCCAAATGGCTGACCATAGTTTGAGTTCCAGACCTGGTGGCTTGAAAATCATGCTGGGCACATGTGCATGTGTGCCCAAGATCCCAGGAAGAGAATGGAAGAGAAGGAAGAGAAGGGATTGTTGCATGGTCACGCACCTGGGGGGTAACTTCTTACTTTCCCTTTTACTGTCTTTGTCTCTCTCTCCATTGAGCACACATGCCCTAAGGCACAAAACTCTCAAAATAAATAAATAAAAGTTTTGCCAATTCAATTAAAAATAACAGTAGGTCTATATGTCATTAGAACATATTTCTTATGAAAAATATATTTTTATTTTCTAAGACAAAAAAAGTAGAGTAGCGACTTTTATTTTACATTTTTTGCAAATATTTTGTGTCTGGCTTAATATATAGAAGATAGCTGGATCTTCATCCCTCTTCCTACATTCAATCTATTGAAATAGAATGTATCTGGAAAGGTCCACTGTACATTCATAAGACAATGGGAGTGAAAAAAGGAAAATAAACTCTTAGTATTATTAGCAAAGTAGTTTTTATCTCACAGAGTCCTAAAAAAAATGGTCTTGGGGTCCCTAGAGATTCCTGGACCATTCTTTGAGAATAGCTGTCCTGGATTTTGCTCAGAAAACAACATGTTAATTTTGGTAAAATTGTTTAATCTATACTATCATTAATAGAGGATCAAACTTTCCAGAAAAATAGATCAGAAAACTTCCTGAATATTATTTTCAAAGCACTTTGGCTACCACATTGCATAGACCTGACTACAACTTATTTAAAGAAAGCAATAAAGGGACCAGCAAATGGTGTATGGTTACAGTGCTGGACTCTCACAAGGCTGACCGCAGATCAAATCCCGGACCTGATGGCTTCAAAATCAAGCCGGGTACATGTGCATGCATGCCCAGGATCCTGGGAGGACAATGGAGGAGAAAGGATTGTGGAGTGGCCATCCCCGGTGATTTCTCACTTTCCCTCTCACTGTCTCTCTCTGCAGTGAGCACAGCTATCCTAAGGCAAACAACTCTTAATTTTAAAAAAGGCAACATAAATGAGACATATGATGCTACATAAACATTTACTTACTGAGTCTTTAACATCGTTTTTGATTTATCACTAAGTAGAGTAAGTGAGACATTGCTGCATGTTATTTTAACACGTGCTTGTTGCAATGTTATTATCTAAAGTTTTCTCTCGTCACAGATTCAGAAGTTTCTGTTTCATACCCTTTCTATTTTTCCCATCATCTCTAGGATTATAAAATATTCCTTAGCTTTTTCTTTTTATTTTTTTAAGAGAGATTTTTGGTATAGGCACATGCACTCGCCAGAGAGACAGAGAGAAAGCCAAAAATCACCCCCCAGGGAGGATGGCCATACCACAATTCTTTCTCCTCCATTCTCCTCTCAGGATTTAGGACATACACACGCACACGTGCCCAGAGTTAGTTTTACGCAGCCGGGTCCAGGACTCAAACTGTGGTTGACTGTGGAAGTCCAGCAACATAACCATTATACTGTCTGCTGATCCCTATATTCCTTCGTTTCTACATTTGCTACTGAAATACTCTAGAATTTTTCTAAAGTACATACTGACATCATTATTTTAAAATCATCAAGCCTAGTTTGTCAATGTCTGAAAAAAAAAAAAAAGATGTAATGGTCATTCCAGAGCATGTAGTTCGCTTTGGTTTAATTAGTACTTATATCTCCTATGATTCACAATTAAAGCATAATAATGTGATTAGTAAGTTTACAATACTTTAGATCCTGAGCTGGTTAATGATGCTCACCAAAGATGTAGCAGCTCACTTGGAAGGTCTCCAAACTTTGGCTATCTTTGAATGAGATGTACTTCCTATGTTATGTGATATAAAAAGTATAGATACTTAAAATTTGAACTCGAAGTCAAGTTTATATACTTACCTTACAATATCTCCTTCAAGAGCAATCACTCTCTTAATGATCTTCTGCTCAGGGTTTTTAGGAGACCTAGGATCATAAAATAAGGTCTTACATTAATTAGGTCTCTGTTGTTTTAAGAAATTTTTTTTAAAAAATGACTCCTAAAACAAAACAAGCTATACTAAAGTTGCCAAAGAATCCTTTCCACCCGTGACATGACATCATTCCTACTTAGGTCTCAAGTGATGTGAAGCTATTACTGAAAGTAATTTTCATTTGAACCTTTGTGAGAGAAGAGGCCATGCTAAAACTTCACAAAAATAAGGGATGCAGAGAGTTAAAGAGTTGTATTATTAAGAAATGACTTTATTTTTAAATTTTACTATTATTACTATCAAAGATAAGTACTTATAGAAAAGAGAATTCATAACAAAATGATTAGGCATTTCTTTAAAATGATAGCATATCAAAGCTTTATTTTTAAAATTCTATTTATGTTTCATAATTGTACATGTCTACAGAGCACAATATGGTTTTTCAAAGTATTCAAATAGTACATGACAATAAAATCAAGGATATTACCACATAGAACATTTTCAATAGAGAACTTTACATTATTCTTTTGTCTAAAGTTTTCAAAAATTTCATTTAAAATCAACAGAAGATTGTTTTAAGTCCTCAGAAAGCACTAAGGATGAGAGAGCACTTTTTATTTTGTTTTGTTCTTTAAATTAAAAATTAGAGAATTCTTTTTTTCCCCTTTTTTAAAGTTTTTTGCCATAGGGCAAGTGTGCTCACTGGAAAGAGACAGAGAGAGAGAGAGAGAGACAGACAGACAATGAGAGGGAAAGTAAGAAATCATCTCCCATTGCCATGTGGCAATCCCTTCTCCTCCTTTATCCTCCTGCAATTTTGGGTAGGCACATAAGCACATGCTACCAGTGGAATTTTCAAGCCTCCACTTCTGGAATTCGAACCATGGATTGGCATGTGGAAGTCCAACACCTTAACCACCATGCCACCTGCTGGCCCTAGAGAACTCTTCTAAAATATACTTAGGTTTGGTGAAATATATTTAGGTTTGGTGAAATATACTTAGGTTTGGTGGTGGTTAAGATGCTAGACTCCCACATGGCCAACAGCAATTTGAACCCAGACATAGTAGCTTGTTTTCTTACTCTCTCTCACTCCCTCTCTCTCTCTTTCTATCATGGGCACACATGTGCTATAGCTAATTTTGAAAAATGATAATAATAACAATAAATAAAATTTTAAAAAGACATGTATTTTCAAAATATATACATATATGTGTGCATGTACACAAACATATATACATATGTATACTATATACATACGCACATATATTATATATACTATATATATAATATACACATGTGTTTGTGTATGTGTATACACACACACACACACACACACACCGCCCTGGATGAATGTGCATGTATGCCTAGGGTCCTGAAATGAGGAAGAAAAGGAAGAAAAAGGATTGCAGCATGACTATTTCCCAGGGGACAGTTTCTTACTTTCCTTCTCCCTCTGTCACTCTCTGGTAAGTGCATATGTCACCTAGCAAATTAAAAGAAAGAAATGCATATCATGTACAATGACTTTCTGTAAGGGATGATTAAGATTTTGCATTTTCTTTAAGATAATTTTACTTCTAGGAATTTACCCTAATAAAATGATAATGGATATATACAACATTTTAGCTAAATTGATGTTGTTACCTTAAAAAAAGAAATTAAAAAAAAAAAAAAAAAAAAGGAGCAGCCCATGGGCTAGTGGCTAAGGCAGCTGGATACTACATGGCTAACTCCACAGTTGAAGTCTGAACCTGGCGACTTGATAAACAAGTGAGGCACATGTGCGTGAGTGCCCAAAATCTCAAAAGGAGGGAGAAATGGAGAAAAGATTGTAGTATGACCATGCCCCAAAGAGGATGCTTTTTATTTTCTTTTCCTCTTTCTTTCTCTGTCTCCCTCTATGCATGCGTGATTCCTCTGACAAAGTGAAAACAAAAAATAAAAGAGAGAAAAAATTTAATGAGTGGAGATTGCTTAAATAAATTACAGTCCACACACAAAATGAAATTAATCTGTAATAATTTTAAATGGTGCTATTTTAGCACAGCTATTGTGCTGAATGCTGCTCTGCTGTACTGCACAACCTGGGATGACCTGTGGGCCCAGGTTCAATGGCCAGTCCAGCCTAAAGCCTGGGGGCTGCAGCATGGACCTGTAATCCCAGCTACTAGGGAGGCTGAGGTGGGGATCACAAGCTCAGTGTTAGGCTGAGCCATAAAGCATATGTGTGTGTGTACACACACACACTTATTCACAGTACATTCTAAAAGCATGTACTCTCTTCTTATTCACAGTACATTCTAAAGCAAGATCCTATTCCTGCCCCCCCACCCCCACTCCCCCAAAATAAGCCAGACACTAAGTGTGCAAGCCTGTGATCTGTGATTCCATCTTAACTGGCAGGATGAGGCTAGGAGATCAGGGCAGTCAGACATTACGTTAAAATTTTAAAAATGTTGTAGGAGAATATTTAATGATGAAAATATCGACAGGGTGGATATATTAAAAATGCAAATTAGAAAATATTGTGCTATGACTTCACATCTGTAATAACAGAAGTAAAATGTGCATACAATTTTATCTGTAATGAGTCAGAAAGATCCTGAAACAAAAGAAAAAAGTTCTGTGCATATTAAAAACTTTTATGACCAGATCTTTGGTCCAGAGTCCTGGGATACCCTGTAGCAGATGACAATTGTCTTGTCATGTGACATTATCTGAGAAGAAATGCTCCAAGACAGAGAGAGATAAGGCCTGAACTGATTACCAAGATCCCTACCTAATACCAAGGTGGGATTAACATTAACGATATGATATGCAAAGCAACCCCTATCAGCATAAAAACATATTTTATGCCAAAAATCTTTAAGCTTTCAAGATGCTCGAAAAATATTTTATATTTTAAATAATCTATATTTTAAGGTCGTGAATTAGAATATGCAAAGTGAACTATCTATATCATTAAAGTCTTATGAATTGCTGCTTCAAACATATCTATAAATTTTAATATAATATTAAACTCATGAATCTAATCAAATAATTCAAAATAAAAAAGCTATTACTAACATTAATTCCATTACTGCTTAAAATCTATATCTATATTTTTATCATTAGGCTGTTGAATGCATTACTTTGATGTAAGTAGAAGTGGTAGGAGAGTCATTACAGATTTACATCATGAAAGTTATTAAACTGCTCTTTGTCTTAATTTTCTTGGCTACTTGCCTATCTCCTGGAAAATGTGAAGAATATCAAGGATTATGCCTTACTTTAAAAAAAAATAATGTATGCTGCTCATAAATACTCAAATTTTCATTTAAACTTATAACTCTAGTGTTTCGTAATAAGAAATGCATTACATATTTATTCCTGGGATCTGGATTTTAAACATTCTTTTTATGTTTATGATTTAATTAGGTGGGACTTCTCTAGCTGCTTGGACAGACAGCCTAGAATTGTCTTCATACTTCACAGGTCTGAGCAGATTGTATGGTACAACAGAGGATGTCTAACCAGAATGGTTGTGGGCAGGGAGTCGAGACTAGTGTAGATGTGATAGGATTTCCTTAAAATGATGCTCTTTTGAATTTCAATTCCTATCTTGATAGAAATATCGCCAATTTTGCTCTTCGATAGGTCAAACAGAGTCATGCCTTAGGTCTCTTTAATTTCAGCAACTGATTTCACATTCTTTTATGTTCCCAAAGGTCTTAATTGTGTCTAGAGCACTGAAAAGATATTTTGGGATACTCAAGAGAGAACCTTTGTGTTTTGTGAGGATGGAAAGAATAGCATTGTCTTACCCTCTGTGTTCCTGGCCCCATGCAGATACAGAGGTCACACAGATTCATAGGGAGTACGTGAACTCACCAGAAAGAGACAGAGACAGAGAGGAAAAGTGAGAAAGCACTCTTTGGGGTATGGGTGACAGCCATGCCACAATCCCTTGTCTCCATTTTCCTCTCATATTTGGGTACTCATGCACATGTTCCCAGTGTGCTTCTCAAACCTCCGAGTTCAAGATTGGAACTATGTAGTCGGCCATGTGGAATGCCCCTGCCACTAACCACCATGTCATCCAATGACCCAACCCTTCTTTGGTCTAGACCCCCTCTTCTTATTTATAGTACATTCTAAAACTGCCTTCTATAACATGGGGAGATTTTTTTTTTAACTTGGCTCAAGATTGACCCAAATTATCAGAGAATTAATCTCAGATTATAAGTCACTTAAACCACAGTGTAATTTAACCTATCAAAAATACTACTGTCTACCGGACACTATCTTGCACGTATCTCAGTGAGTTTAAATCTTAATGATTCATTAATGAAGTGCAAGTAAGAACTTGTATTCTGGGCATGCCTTATATGAAATAGGTTGCACTCCACTGTCCTAAAGCATGATCATGCATTAAACCATATAACTTTACATGATCATAATTTTTAAAATATAGGTTTTGCCGTTATTTTAATCATCAAAATTAAGAAGTAGAATGAAAAGTCAATAAGTTATTATCATAGAAAGTTTTCTCTTTGAAACCCCTCCTTTCTCTCTTAAATTTTGGAAAACGTTGCTAGGGTTTGACATTGTACTCATAGTTAGAAATCAGGAAAGATTTAGGGATATACATCTAGCCCTTTCTCTGATAGTTTAGCCCATTCTCCATGACCTAAGTTCTCCGCTCAGTGACATGTGAGGGTCTCCCTTGCGCTTTGCAAATGCATGGTCTAAAGTGAGAGATGGAAATGGAATTTGCTGTTAGTGTTCCACCTCTTCTCTAAGTGACCGGCTGACAGTAGGCAAGCTACGTAACCAATCTTTGTCTCCTTTTTAGGTGATAAGGTTAGAGCAGAGGACCTAAAAGAAAATAATCAAATATAGCTTGTAGAAATGTTTTGATTGGTTCATGCATTTTTTAAGGGAGATTTTTGATATACGATGCAAGTGCTCACCAGAGTGACACAAAGAGACAGAGAGACAGAAAGCAAGAAGTCACTCCCCAGGGAGGATGGCCATGTCACAATCCCTTCTCATCCATTCTCCTCTTAGGATCTTGGGCACACATGTACACACAACTGGCATGTTTTAAACCACCAGGTCTGGAACTCAAACCACAGTCCAGTGACATAACCATCATTAATATAACATATTCATACATTTTTTAAAGTTTGTCTATTTAGTCTATGAACAATAAAAACAGAAAAGATAGAGGCAGAGAGACAATACCACCTATAGGTTCCTAACACTGTGATCCACCCTTCCCTCAAGCAGCCCCTGATCATGGGCACACACACATGTGCATGGTGTATTCAGGGAGGTCTCCAGATGCAGATCCTGAACCTTCCCAGGCTAAATCTTGCAGAGTTATGTTTTATCACCGTGCAACCATGCAGCACTGTTTGTTTGTTTTTGTTTTTTGTTGTTGTTGTTGTTTTTCATATGAGCTATCCAAGCTAGAAGGAAACTTCATATAAAAATTCTAAATTCCCATTCCTCTCCCATAGGGAGAACTGGCAAGCTGGGTCCTCACTGTTGCACGAGAGTCTACTGGAGCTGAGAAGCAGATACCTGGAATTTGTAACAGTCTCACCTGCCTTATTTCACAAATTCCTAGAGCCCAAAGGCATTTAAATTTGGAGATCTCTAGAAATCTTGAAGATCGCCTCTACCTATAACACTATATGACTTGTGAATGAACATGCATAAAAGCCTTATCAGGAATTCTAGCACAAAGCAGGAACTTAGTAAATTTTAGACATCTCTTTATAAACTAAATCATAAAGGAGATCAATTAACTGGACCTACACAATTATTGTGTTCCTTTTTATTTTATTTTTTATTTTTTTTTGTGTTCCTTTTTAAAGACTGACTAGACTTTTTTTAAGCCCTCTAATCAAGAAAAGCATTTCAATGGTTTGGTCAAGTTTTATTACGTAATTAACCAGAGAAACATCAAAACTAAATAAAATGGTATTCCTATTGAAAAGTCACAGGTTAATTTTAAATTAGATGGGTATGACCTGTAAAATCAAGAGGAAAATGAGTAATCTCAGGGCTAGATTCTGTACACTTGCTTTATTACCATAATGTGAACCTTTACAGGGAGCCCCATTGTTAATAATTCATTTACAAAATTTGATAAAATTTTATTAATTAATACTCTCAAACTTTTTTTACTTAGGTCAGTATTTCAAATGCATTCCCCCCCTTAATGACTTCTTCAGTTTCATGTGACATTTTTAAACTTAAACAAAGAAAACATACATTTTTGTTGTTCTTTCAGTCTATTAGAAATCCTCACAACTGTAGAGCTTTAACTTCAGATAAACTTTTAGAAAATTATATTGAATGTACATTCAATCCCTGATCATCATTTGTGCTCTGATATCTCAGAAACTGCTCCAATCCACAGGCCTTGTTAGCAAAGTGACTACAGAGGAGGTGGCAAAAACTCAGGGTAGTGTGATATAAATGTGTCATCTATAATACCTTATTTTCTAGAAGGGGAAAGAAGAACCCTGGAAAAGGTACCATCAGACAGGCACAAAGGTTAAGGGTATAGAAAACTTTCATGAGAAGTAGCAGGCTTCAATTTCTGGGGCTTATACAGTCTTAATTTGTGGAGCAGGGATGGCAGAGAGAGGAGAAGGTTGACCTACTTTGTCCAGTCTCTCAAAGGATACCCTCTCTGAACCAGGCTGCTAAACAGCAACAGAATCTTTTAAGGTCAGCCCCAGGGTCTAGTGCTCAAGGGAGCTGGATTCCACATGGACAACCACACAATTTGTATTCTAGCACTGGCAGTTTAAAAAATAAAGACCTGTTGCTCGTGCATGCATGCCTAAAATCCCGACAGGATGGAGAAATTCAGGAGAAGGAATTAAGCCATGACCACTTTCCATTGTGCCAGAAGCCTTCTCCTCCCTCTATGTCCTTCTCTGGCTAGTACACCTGCTATCTGGCAAGGGAAAGAAAAGAGAGCAAAGGGAAGGGAAGGGAAGGGAAGGGAAGGGAAGGGAAGGGAAGGGAAGGGAAGGGAAGGGAAGGGAAGGGAAGGCATAGAATCTTTTATGTAACTTAATTAAAAAAAAAGAAAAGAAAGGAAGGAAGAAAAGAAAAAAAAAAGAAAAGAAAAAGAAAAAGAATCTCTCTAAGGCACTAGAGAGATACCAGTCAGATTTTTAGTGAGGTAAGAATAAAGCAGCAGGAACGAAAACGTCATGTTTAGATTTATCATCTATAATCCCTTACATAAGGTAAATGTATCTTAATAGTACTGATGACACAACAGAAGCATGGACTTCAAAGAATTAAACTGTTGCTTATTGACAAAATTTTTTCTTGTTAAATGTAACAGTTGTTTCACTTTCACTGACTATAATTAGGAGAAATTTAATAAGCAAATAGTGACAACAGGTCTTATGAGTAAATCAGCCTTGATAATGTAAAATCAATTAAATGTGTATTATGATTCTAACTTCTGTAATTGAAAAAAGCTGCAGTAGTTCTGTAATTAAGTATTCTTCATTCTGAAAAATAAATGTCTTCACTTAGCTATGAAAAATCTAAGGAATTTAGTATAATCATAACCATGAGTTAATTTCCACCAGTGTTTATTAATTCAAGCATTTCAAAACATACAACAATACAATCTTCAGGTACTAAGATACAAAACTGTATCACACAGTCTGGAACAGTGATAAACAAATGAATACATACAGCATTGTAGATGACATACAGTTTAGCACGTAAGCGATGTGCATGTATGTGTGTGTTTATTAGCCAGAAGGTGTGTGCATTCACCAGAGAGAGAGAAAGAGACAAAGAGAGAAGAAATCACTTCCCAGTAGGGCGGGGTCACATAACAACCTCTTTCCATTTCTCCCTCCTGTTAGGATTTTGGGCATGCCCACACATGTGTTCAGTGTATTTTCAAGCTTCCAGGGCTGGATTTGAGGTATGGCTGATCATGTGGTGGTTGATCATGTGGGATTGGGCTTTCTTAACAAACAGGCCATGGGGCCAGCGTGTTTGTGTGTGTGTGTGTGTGTGTGTGTGTGTGTGTGTGTGAATAATCTACAAGAAGTATAGAACAATGATCATTTTAAAAGTGCCTTAAACCTGTAAAGAAACTAATAGCGATTAAAATTACATTTACTGAATTACTTATTTTGTAAATCTGGGAATTTATATATTGGATCTGCTTAAATTTGAGTGTATCTGTGGAAAGAGTAGATGAATACGTGACATAAATGTAAATACTGACTATTCTTTTCATATTGACCCCCAAAGTATGGACCTTAGCACAGGATTTCCACTCTTGTGGTCCTGAGGTTGGGCGTGTACTCGGAAGTGATTGCTTTTCCTGTAGTCAACCTAAGTTCCAGCTCTCTGTCCACACCATCTCACTGAGCAGGCCTTCAATACTGAGTGCCATTTCAGGCAATGGAATAAAATAAAATGACCAGGTTTCCAAACGAAATTTAAACCATCAATCTGGCTTCATAACCTTAATACTTGAATGAAGCTAACCAAACTTAGACTTTCAGCTTCAATCTGGTTGAGAAATAGTGCCACAAATTTTAATTAGGCTTAAAGAATATTCATACCATAAAAAAATCCTGGAAGTGGGACCAGCACTTGGCATAATGGCTATGTCGCTGGACTCCCACATAGTCGACCAGTTTGAGTCCCTGACCTGGTGGCTTAAACTCACGCCGGGTGCATGTGCGTGTGTGCCCAAGATCCCGAGAGGAGAAAGGAGGAGGAGGGATTGTGGCGTGGCCATCCCCACTGGGGTGTGGTGGGGGATTTCTTGCTTTCTATCTCTGTCTCTCTCTCTCTGTCTTTCTGGTGAGTGCATGTGCCCTATAGCAAAAACCTCTAAAAAAAAATCCTGGAAGAGTAAACTATTTGTGTTTTCTATATCAAACTGTACCCACATTCACCAAAGTGTCAGGAAGGCAGACCAACTGAAATGCCAGTTGAATGCTAGTCTGTACAAGTCAACGCCTGGATAGCTAAGCCAATGCCAGTGCAAGATAGTCCTAGAGCTGCAGTCATCTAGAGAATGCGGTTGGAAAAATGGCATGGGGTCAGCCTGTCAATGACATGATTCACTCCCCCTATGTCCTGAGGTCATATTGTGGGATGTGGGATGCCCGCTTTAGGACAGGAAGCACCTTAGTAAAAGTGAGGAAAGTGAAAACAAAGGCAGTCTTGCTCACTGTACTTGGAACCAGCATTTAACCTCCACCCACTTTTCTACCCATAACTAATGTCTAGCCAGGTAAATATTTCAAAAAAAAAAAAGAAATTTTACCATTGTAAAAATAAGAATATTTTATTTATGGTAAACTAAGCTTTTGAAAACTGCCAAATTGTGTCCAGCAGGTGTTTGAGAAGGACAGAAGCTGTTCTGTTCATACCGGCCCATCAGAACTGTGAACTCAAACAAAGCTGGGTGACTTCAAAGTAATTGTCTGTGGTCAGAAAAAAAATATATGATATATAGGGATCTTCAACAAGTTCAAGGAAAAAACTATGCGTAAATTTTAAATTGTTTTGCACCAAACTCATACTTTGACTATTCCATGAACTTTTTAAAGTTCCCTCATATGAACTGATATGCTCAACTCTAATCCTCTTATCAAATGGCTATGGTTACTATTTGATATTATTTAGGGCCAGGCGATAGATAGTGAAGGCTTATTTGGGAATGGAGACATTTCAGTGTTTGCCAGGAGGAGGGAAGTTGGTGGGAGGACCAGAAAGGTCAACAGCCCTTTCTGTCTCTGATGCCACCAGGGGAAGGTGACTGAGGGGAGGTGCAGGGCCTCTCCTGATACAGTCATATCATGAACCCCCTGGGATTTAAATGCTGCTTAGACAAGATGGAGAACCATGAATAGACTTTATTGCCTTGAATCTCCTCAGAAAGCTTTGAAGTTTACCCTGACTTGAAAAAGACTATGGTTTGCTTATAACAAGAAACTGAAAATTCAATAATGACCAAAGAAAGTTATGTATTTTTTGTATACTTGCCTTTCATGGTCTGAGGATCTGTACCCATTTCATTCCCTTTGTATCTATGGATTAACGAGGTCTCTAGTGACATGCATTATTAGGGTTTCAACTATGCTACTGGATCCTACTAAAACTGAGTTAAGTGTATGTGTGGGGAGAAGTGGGATCTGCATAAGCATTGGTACTATCTTAATTTCTGTAAAATACCCCCTCTCTTGGAGAAGGTTGACAGTGTGGAGGTTAGAACTTAAGTCGAAGATGAAGTATCCTGGTTCATTTCTGTTCTAACCCTGTTAAACTTACTAATTTTTGAAATACAGTACTATTGTCTTGTGGAAATATTTTTAGTTAGGCTCCACTGACTATCCACTCTGACAATATGAACTTTATGCCCCCGATAGTAGACTGAATGGTATTAGCAAATTGTTTTCAGAGGAAAATGCATGAGGTTTGGGGTTTTACAAAATCAACTGCCACTGGTCCCTTCTGAAAATAGCGCTATCATTTACTTGCTCAGCTTGACGGTCACTTATATAGGTCTAGAGTTGCTAAGTTATCAAAAACTTTTCCCACATAGTTTCTTTTCTGCTATTTATACTGCAATGAGTGGTTACTATGATAGTTTCATAAATGCTTCAAGCTAAATAGGACTAAGATTAAATTAAATATCTAATTCCTGTTCTTAATGGTATGCATATATTGGTAGGACTTCTATTATTACCGTTTTCTTCTCTGCTGGGAGAATTACATGGAGCTTATAGAGTGGGGAAAAGGTGCAGTGTCCGATAAGCTAGAGAAAGGGCTTAATTTGAGACATTTTTTAGCAGCTGAAAACACATGATTTTTTGTCGAAAAAGGGCAGGGTGAGAATGGCAAAAATTTGGTGAGAGATTAAGAGAAGGAAAATGAGGGAGAGTTATTTCCAAGGACTAATAGGAGTCATTTCATTAGAGTAAACCAGGCTAAAGAGGTGCAGATCAGTGACTGACCACTCCAGTAGGAGGCAGGAGACTCCTGGAGTTGCTAATACTAGTCCTAGTTATTTAACAGAACCTCAGAATCAGACAGTTTATTGTGTTATTCTTATTCAAAGTCTTCTGGTTGTCTTTTCACCTTGCTAAGTTATTCTGGGAAAGTATTAGTCTTTGTAAGAAAATACAGAGATAGGAGCCAGCAGGTGATATAGTGGTTAAGGCACTGGACTCCCACTTGGCCAGCTCTCATTTAAGTCCTGGACCTGGCAGCTTGAAACGCACACCAGGCATATGTGTTTGCATGTCCAAAATCCAGAGAGGAAAATAGAGGAGAAAGGATTGTGGCACAGTCATCCCCTAGAGGGTGATTTCTCACTTTCTTTCTCTCTGTGTCTCCAGTGAGCACATGCACCCTATAGCAAAAATCTGTTTAAAAAAAGAAGAAAAGAAAATCCCGAGATTAAAATATTATTTTGGGGGGTCAGCAGGTAGTGTGGTGGTTATGACACTGGACTCCCACATGGTCGACCAGAGTTCAAGTCCCAGACCTGTATGTTTTCTCTCTCTCTCTCTCTCTCTCTCTCTTTCTCTCTCCCTCTCTGGTGAGTACACATGCTCTGCAGCAAATTTTAAAAAATAACAATAATAATAAAATTAAATACATTAAAAAAATGTCTTGTTACAGAAGACTGAGTGGTAGTTGTATGGGCTGCATAGAAGGGCAGAGGATAGAGAAATGTAGATTAAAGGGTGCAAAGTTTCAGTTAGGACAGGCGTTCCTAAAGACCTATCATGCAGTATGATGGCTACAGGAAAAAAATTAGCTTGAATTAACATATGCATTAATCACTGAATTAATCATTTCACAATATGTACATATGTCAAATTGCATACCAGAAATATATTTTTTTCAATTATACCTGAATAAAACTTGGGAAAATTTTTCTAATTGCTAGTGTTCCCTATATACATAACACTAAAGAAATCATTTTCCAAAAAACATAACCCTAAATTGACCTGTGATGTACCCTTTCGCAAACCTAAAGATTCTGTCTTGCCATTTTTAGTTGACTGTACAGTCAGCAATAACTATAAAATCTGTTTAGGTATGACTTTTTTATAAAAATACTGAGTGTGGTGATGCTACAATTTGTCAGACTTACTGCTTTCTATCATTCTTTAGTATACACATCCTGTAGCTACTTCTTTTTTCTAGTCCATAAAATTTTATTCCAAATAATTGGATACCCACTTAAAATGGAAATATACAATATCAACTCAACATGTATTGTTCCTCCCAGGAAGCTGCTCTGATTCTAGGTTGAAAGACATTGATTAATGTGAGAAGGCTCGCCTGCTTTTCTGAGCATCGCTGCTCTAATTCTGTACACACACAAAAATGGGCTCTAATCTCTACAGTTGTCATGTCGATGCTCTTCGGGAGCTGTACACTTCACAGGCTCTGAAACCACTCTACAGCTCAAACACGATCAACGGCTTTCCTCAAAATCAGAACGGCAGCGAGGGATGATTAAGTCAAAATGGGAGTAAGCCCTCATCTTCTTGTGTGGACGAAATACACAGGGGACCTGATTTCCCTATGGTTCCCACAGTTAATGCTTAATGAGTCTCTCCCAGACACAGGTATAAGAACCATTCATAATCCTCAGTGGAGTAAAGCAAGGCCAGATAGAATTAAGAGAAATAATCTCCAACTGGTCTTACGTGCTTGAGGGTTAAATGTATGAAGGTTTTGATTTAAATAAAAGCAGATACTCAGAAGCATATGCTCACCACCCACCATTCTTCATCTGAATGGTAGAAACTATGAGTTTTATTTCACTGTAGCATGAGGGCTTTGCCAAGAGACATGAGCCCAAACTTCAGTGGTTAAGATGATCTCCGGTATAAAATATGTTTGCAGAGGTCTAACATTAGACTGGTTTATAAGCAATGACACCAAGTTTTAGGATAACCACATGTTTAGATATTTTGGTTTATATAACATTATTAAACTCTATTTAAAACTTTTAAACAGTCTAACTCGACTCCCTAAAATAAAATGCCTATCTGGAAAAAAGATAACACAATCGAGTAAATGCTTCTCGCAAAAATCCTCTGATTCAGCTTCATTTGAAAATGTAGAGCCTCCGAGCCTTACTGAGGCACACCACCGTATCTCTCCCACCCTTTATCAGTTCTTTCTCGCCTCTGCCATCTGCTTGCCTTGCTTTTTCCAGCACAATGCCCATCCCTCCAGGCTGTTCACTGGCACTCAGATGCCTCCCTCTAATTCTTTACAGCACAATCCAAGAAATGTTCCAGGTCTTTTCTAATGCTTCTTCTCAAAGATTTTCTTCTGCACCACCCCTGTATTTATTTTGGACACTTTCCCTTCGCAGATATTCTTTGTCAATTAGATTGATATGCTAATTTGTTATGGCCCTAAGTTTCAACACAGTTATTTCCTGTTAAACCGTTGTGTTTTATACATGAGAAGCTGTTTTTTTTTTTTTCCTGAAAAAATTTCATCTTTTACAATACAGCACTCTGAGTCCTTTTAACTCCAGGTTTTAAAGATTGAAACACAATATTTAGAAGAGTCCTATCGTGAAGCAATAACTAACTCAAATGTTTCCAGAACAACATTTTTCTTTTTTATTAACTTTTAATGCATAAATGTCTATCTACACATGGTTACACTGATGTAATCATGTACCCAATATTGTACTGTAGAATTATTATTTAGTGTTTTAAAGCAACATAATTTGAATAAAAGAAAAGGCAAGGAGATGGAACTTAATATTAAAGTTCTGTAGAACTATCGTGAAGGCAAAAAGTAAGGTAAATGACCACATTTTACTCTCCTATAGTATTCTTCAAACTATATCACTACCTTTCTAAATTAAAATCTCGTTTTAATTAGTTGCCAACAATCCAATCTAATCACTTCCAAGTCGAAGACTCAGCTGTTCAGAATGCAGATTGTATCAGTGCTGTGGCTACCTGTACCTGACCTCCTGCCTGTTAACAAAGAGACTTAATTAATTATTTGCTGTTTTCAATGACTATTTCATTTCACCTCCACCTTTCTTTAAGTGTTAAAAGGCTCAATTGCTTTATCACCTTAACCTTAGCACTGGAGAATGCACACAGAATTTCTTACTTGCCAACTAATAAACTATCTTGCTCCAGAAAGCTCATTTTCAAGACCATAGCTCCTAGATGTCTTATGCTAGAGTCAGCTGAAGTAACATATTGACCCAGTGTCACATCGTCTTCTGAGGGAGTCTTTTCATTTTGAATGGCAGCTGTGGTGCTAAGCTATTCCCTTGATATGGGTCAAGAGACACACTAGCAACGCAATGGGCTGTATTGTCACAGTCACAGTGAAACGCTGGTTTTGTTAGAAATCTTAGCGCACACAAAAATGGAATGCTTTCAGTATAAATTGATGCTCCAGAAACTAACACTACATCACTTTTTCCCATATACTTTCAGTTTTTCTTTTTTTTGTATTTAAAATATTTTTATTACATATAAATTATACTTCAATGAGTTTGCCTTTTTTTTAAGCTATGTAGCATCAACTAGGTGCTACTTTATTTTTTCATTTAATTTTCTTTCATACATTCAATCACATTATTATCTGGCTTACGAAATGGATATTTCAACAGGTGAACATTTCTCCCTAGCACAGTTGATATACCTACAAAATATCTTCAACAGATAATACCACATCTCTTTGTAAAATTACTGCTTTGCCTCCCGATTTTTCTTCTAAATGTCCTTCCTCAGACCCTCCTCTTTCACACACACACTGTATCTGGTATTTACATCTATATACTGTGTTTCTGTATCCTTTAGTCAATTAGTTTGAATGTCCCCACTTAATATATACTGAATGTCTGCACTCTATGACTGAAACTAATCTACTTTTAGTTTTTTATGTGTACTTTTGGTTTTATTAATCTCACTAGTGTCATTTCATATTTAAATCCTGAAACGTCAATGCAGAAGAAGAAAATAATTTGGAAGTAAATGTGAAAATGGATTTTTAAATGTATAGGTATATAGAACTGGTACAGTGAAAACTGATACTTTCACTTTATCAGTGAAAGTATGACTGTGCAAAACTAAACACAAAGCTGAAAGAGTTTGGAATTCACCAAGATTCTAAGCGATCTCTCTTAATTTATTTTTTATCTCTCACAATATGTAACATTTTTAAAGTTCCCATTTGCTACATATTTGCTTATCCATTTATATATTATTCTTGTCTCGATAAATAGATGATATATTGTCCAGTTAGTACCAGATTTCTCATTTTAGCCAGTCAGTGAGTTACACTTAAAAAATGGAAAGTATCTCATAATAATGATTAGATCATAATATATATACCAAAATATTGCTATTCAGTAACTCATATAGGTGAATCATACAATGTTTGTCCTTTTGTGTCCGGTTTATTTTACTAAGCATAATGTATTCAAGGTTCATCAAGGTTGTAGTATGTATCAGAATTTCATTCCTCAGTTGCCACAATGGATACTAGTCATTGTTCCATGAATGTTCAAATTGATTTAACAACCTAGTAGCAATGCTATGCTATATTTCTTAGGATCTACTTAAAAAAAAAAAAAAATGGGAACTCTAACTTCGAAAAAGTTTGTAACTCCTAAATTCTTTCCAAGAGAATTTATACCGACATGAAAATAAATGATTATGTAGTTTTTAGATCTCAGTCTGCAGATCAGGCATTTTGAAACTAATTTGAAGTCTAGAATTGCACCCTGGGAATCTAGAATGTGCACAGAATAAGTGCTTAGGTGATTCCAACACTGGTAGTTTAGCCCACTTCTGACAAACAGCTGAGAAATCTCATAGGAAAATCCTATAAAATCGTGCATATTGGCTCTCCATATGTTCAATAACGATACAGCCATAAAAGGTTTCCAAAATGAACATGACAAATAATACTGATTTTAAAATTTGTACAAAATCCTACACTTGTGAGAAAATGTAATTTCCAACTTCAAGAAAATCCAATATTTTAATTCCACATTTAGCTTCAACCCAAATGAATCTACAATCAGTATGAAACAGTGTATCTCAAGAAAGCACAAGGCATCCCTTTTCCCAGGCTTGTTTTTTAAATATGAAATCCTACTCAGGTCCAGTAAATGATAAACTATGATGTAACAGAAAGGCTATGTTCTTAAGTAGAGAAGAATTGATTTCTTACAGCCATTAATTCATTCAGCAATATTTGCTAAATGACAACTAGGTGCCAGATGCTCTTGTGTGACATGAGCTTATGAAACAGGCCTCATTACACTCTATGTATGCGTGTTTTTATTCAGGGTTCAGGCCCAAATACTAGTTCTATCACCTTGAGCATATCATTTAGTTATCTTACTATGTATTTTTTCTTTCTTCCTTTTTTTTTGGAGAGGTTTTTGCTATAGGCGTATTTTTTCAGAAGTAAAAAGGGACGAGGACAACAGGTACTGCTGACCCCCAAATGTTACTATAAATGGTGAGATGAGGTACTAAACAAAAGTTGCCAAGCACCTGCTTTGCAAAGAATGAGTCTCAGAATGAGATAATAAAAGTTATAATGGAGAGTTCCACGGGTCCAATTCCTCCTTTAAGAAGGAAAGAAGTTATAATCTCTAAAACTAAAACCACAAAATGAACTTCTCCCTACAAAGATAACTACATAACATTCTGTGAAGCCTGTTGTGGTCGATTACACCCACACAGCAAGTCTGCCAAGTAGCAAGCTTGCCTCTACTGCCAAATAAATGCCAAACGGTTTTTCCCTTTCTCTTCTTCCCTTTCTCCACTCTTCCTCTTTTACTTTTCTTTTTCTTTTATTTTTCTTCCAGCCTAGAACCTTCTTTATAAATTATTTTTTTTTAGTTTTTTTTCTATAGGCTGTGTGTTCACCAGAGAGAGACAAAGACAGAGACAAAGAGAAAGAGAGAAATCACCCCCCACCCACCCCATCCAAGGATGGCCATGTCACAATGTCCTCTCCACCTGTCTCCTCTCAGGATTCTGGGCATACATGCACATGCACCTAGCGTTATTCTCTAGCTGGCTGTTCCGGGACTCAAACCACATAGGCAGCTATGTGGAATCCAGCACCTCAACCTTCATGCCACCTACTTTATAAAACCTTTTGAACAAGTGAAGATGGTACAGAGAGATTAAGTCATTTTTAGGTTCAGTGATTTGTTGATTTTTTTCATTAGTCCATGAACTGTTGAATTGTAGCTAAATGTATTCTTACTGGGCAATTTAATTGCTCTAGTGAAATGTGAAAGTTCAATCAACCAATTTTTTGTGGAAAGTGAAGGGAATCTAATTGTCTTATCTGTTGTGTATTTTAATTCATTGTTCCTCATTTAACTAACATGTAGTAAAAATGAAAACAATAACATTTTATTTAGAATTCCCAGGAAATATAGTAAATAGTTCATAGAACATTCTCAAAAACAAGTGTAACTGAAGTAAGAGGCCTAGGAGATATTCAGAACAAGCCACTAGAAAGTTGACAAATGATAAACAGTAGTTCACTTTTCAGTCTCGTAGTCACATCTCAGTGTTTCCTTCTAGGGATAATAGACTATGCCATTTGTTAGTGCAATTGTCAACTCTTACTGTGCATACTTTAAAATGTTCTTATTTAAATATGGTAATAATTTAAGAGAGTTAAATAATTTTACTTATATTTTACATAGAATAAAAAAAAGTATGCCACAGACAAATATTTATCACAAAGCATAAATTAGATTATTGGAATCAAGCTAAGGTTTCTTAGTCTGGTTTCTGCTGCTTTAACAGAATACAATAGAGTGAGTAATTGTAAAGAACAAGTGTGTTTGGCTCATAGATTTGGTGGCTGGGAAGTTCAAGAGCAGGGTGCCAGTATCTGGCAAGGGTCATCCCATGGCAGAAAGCAAGAAGATGGAAGTGAACGTGGAAGGCAGAAGAGTACACTGGGCTGAACTCATCCCTATATAAGGAGTCTACTCACTTGATAACCAATCCACTCCTGAGATAAAAGCATTAATTTATTAATAAATTTAATTTATTAATTTATTTAAAAGCATTCATTTAAGCATTTAATCACCTCTAAAATGTCTCACTTCCTAATACATTGTATGGGTAATTAAATTTCAACATGAGTTTTGGTAGAGACATTCAAATGATAGCACCAAAATTATGGCTGTGAGTCTATCAATAAAGACATTACATTATCATTTCTCAAAGTGACCATTACTATTTACAATACAATTTCTCTTTAAAAATCAATAGGAGGGATGGCAAGTTTCATAGTGGTTAAGGCACTGGACCCCCACATGGTAAACCATGGTTCAAGTCCTGGACCTGGAAGCTTGAAACTCATGCCAGATGTATGGGCATGCATGCCCAAAATTTCAAGAGGAGAATGGAAGAGAAGAGATTGTGGCATGGCCATCCCCCCTGGGGATTCTTTCTGTCTCTCTGCCTCTCTCTGTCTCTCTGGCAGCTACTTGTGTCCTATAGCAAAAATCTCTCTCAAAAAAAAATCAATATGAAGAAGTGTTTAATACCAAATAAAATCGATGACACTCTAAAATTATTTTTATATACTCTGAAAAACTGTATATTGGGGCCAGCAGTTAAATGGTACTTAAAGTGCTGGACTCCACATAGTCCATTTTGGTTTGAGTCCTGGACCTGGCAGCTTGAAAATCATGCTAGTGCAGATGTGTATGTGCCCAAAATCCCAGTAGAAGAATGAATGAAAAGGATTGCAATGTGACCATTTTCCCAGGAGGTGATCGCTGTCTCTCTGTCACTCTCTGGCAAGCACAGGCATCCTATGACAAAAACTTAAAAAAAAAAAAAAGACTATCCACAGCAAATTTTTGTTTGTTTTTTGGTTTTTGGAGAGATTTTTGCTATAGGGCGCGTGTGCTCGCCAGACAGACAGAGAGGGACAGAGAGACAGAAAGCGAGAAATCACCCCCCAGGGGGGATGGTCACGCCGCAATCCCTTCTCCTCCATTCTCCTCTCGAGATCTTGGGCACACACACATGTGCCCGGCGTGAGTTTCAAGCCACCAGGTCCGGGACGCAAACCGCGGTCTACTACGTGGGAGTCCAGAGACATAGCCATTATTATGCTAACTGCTGGTTCCCATCCACAGCAAATTTTGATAGGAGAGAGAAATTAATCAAACTATTAATTGCTTGAAAGGACAAATGCTAAATTAAAATTATCATCTATACTAAACATTACTTGTTTTCCTCTGGGAAAGAAGAGTATTTAATCAGAGTTTAAAGTATAAATACATTAATGGTGGATACTAAGTTTGAAATATTTTGTTTCAAAATTTGTGTCACTTTATAAAAAATTAGAAATACAAAAATATATAAAATTTTTTGAGAGTTTTTTGCCATAGGGCACATGTGCTTGCCAGAAAGACAGACAGAGACAGAAAGCAAGAACCACCCCCCCACACCCCACCCCCGGGGGGATGGCCACATTTCACTCCCTTCTCCTCTATCCTCCTCTTCGGATTTTGGACAAGCATGCACATATACCCACTTATTTTCAATGCTGGGTCCAGGACTTAAACCATGGTTGACCATGTGAGACTCCAGGACATTAACCACCATTCCACCTGATGACTCCAAAATGATCATTCTTGCTAGAAATTTATATTACATAAAGAAAGATGTACAGAGAAAAATAAGGAGATTCGGTGAATTCTTAACATTTTAAGGTCAATACTTGGTATCACAGTTAGAGATGATTAAGAGTTGTAATAAACACAAAGGTCCAACAATTCATTTTTCCTTGACATTCCTACGACTTAAATCAACTTTTCTAGCATACACGTATTACACGAATATACACATGAGTGCACACAGTATAGGCTGATTTTCTCTGGGGAAGAAGATACCATGTTGTTTGGCCATCACTGCAAATTGGTCCAAAGACTTTTCTGTGATTTTATTTCTCTATTTTTTTTTTTTCCAAAATCACTTGTGGTCCCATTATTCAAAAATAACTACTAGTAACGTTTCGGCAATTATCTTTCCTCATTTTTGTATAACTCTACAGGTTTTTTTTTTTTTAATGGCATTATATTTTACAATCTGCTTTTTCAAAACTTAACAGTGTGTCATAACAAGTTTTTCCAATATTTAACTTCCAATGAGATATAAATTTCTGGGTAGGACTAATACAAATTAAAAGTGAAATCTTTATTTCAACAGTACTGATGGCCAATAAAATCCTAATTCAGATTAGGACTTTGAGAGATTTGAGTTACTGGGATTGACAACAGTCAGTCACACTGTTAAAATTAAGAGGGTAATTTACAATTCTTGCCTATAATTAGGTCTATATTATGCAAATCAAGTCAACTCTCATGCTTTACACAGCATTTAGGAAAATCTTCCTAATCTTTCTAGTAAAAAGGAGCCTGAAAAAAATAAACAGTTTTAACTTTTAATAATTATAACAGTTTTTAACAATTATAATTTCTGAGGCATTAGAAAATATGTTTGAAATAAAATGTTTAAAATAAAATTTGAGTGAATTACTATCACTAACATTTTATTTAAATAAAAATTTATTCTTTTTGCTTACAAAATATTGATGTGACAGTGTTTGGGAGATGGAAGAATAAATCCTTAACATTTTTAATATCTTAAAAAGTTAAAAAAAAAAAAAACCTGTACATTATATCACTGATTCAACTACATTTCCAGAACCAAAGAAAAATATGTCCTTTGAGTCCACTTAAGTAGAAACCTGCTGTAAATAATTCATGTTTGCAATGGAAATGGAGCTCTTCCTAAAAAGTTGGTGCTCCTTCAATTATCTGGACATATACTAGATGTTTCATTCAGAGAAGGGCAAAATAGCAAGTAAAACATTGCTTAAAAAAGTCATTTCAGAAAAGATAGAATTACATAGTTTTAAGTTTAGCAAAGGTTTTCATGGAGGTAATTTCAATCTCCTTCTCAATTTTTTTTTTTTTGAGAGATTTTCACTGTAGGGCGCGTGCGCTCGCCAGACAGACAGAGACATAGAGACAGAAAGCGAGAAATTACCCCCCAGGGGGGATGGTCACGCCACAATCCCTTCTCCTCCATTCTCCTCTCGGGATCTTGGGCACGCACGCACACGCGCCCGGTGTGAGTTTTAAGCCACTGGGTCCGGGACATGAACCACGGTCGACTACGTGGGAGTCCAGCGACATAGCCATTACTCTAACTGCTGGTTCCCGATCTCCTTCTCAAATTTTAATTCAAGAAAACTTAGGCCTGGAGAAACTGTGATCTATTCAATGTTGAGGAGTTAACTACATATGGGAAATAAATAAAATACAGGTTCCATGCAATTTTTCACTTTTTTTCACTGGACTGAATGTTTGTATTCACCTCCAAACTACTTGGCTGAAACCCTGATATGCAAAGAGATTAAGTCATAAGGTGGAGCCTTCATGATGGGAGTAGTGTCCTTATGAAAGGAAAAACATGAAAGAGATAATCTCTCCACACATGAATGTACTTCAAGAGGGTGTTCCTCTAAACCAGGAAGCAGGCCCCTACTATGAACTGAACCAGCTAGCACCTTTGTCTTGGACTTCGCAGCCTTAATAATTATGAGAAATAAATGCTTGTTTCCTTGTTTAAAATTTTGTCCTCTTCCATTTTCCTACCACCTTCTCTATTTTTGCTCCATGGAGAAAAGGCCTACACAAAAGCAATACCCGCCACTTTCTCAGACTAGAGAGTCAAGATAACTATATTCAACATCTGGACTAATAAGTACCCTCTCTTAACTTTTGTTCTACTATTTCTTGGAAAACAGGTTAATAGGAACCAAGTGTAAAGAGATTAATTGAAAAACTGACAGTAGGACATTCTGGTAGAACATCTGAAGGAAAACATAGATTGTAAGACCTTTTTGAATGATTTTTTTGGATTTACAGTGAGAATTGTTTACGTATTAACTGTGCAAATTTATTAATACCTACCTCTGACTTTAGGTTCCACTAGAAAACATGAGACAACACAATGGTTTTCTCTGGGTAATTCCCACTTTAAAAAAAAATATTAAAAAATTTAAACTACAGTCCTCCAAAAGCTAGATCCTACTGCGCAATTGAGCCAAAGGTATATAAAACAGAATCAGGTCACATATCCAGTATACACTTCCATGAAGAAACCATTGATTCAAAACTTCCTATTTAAGGCAACATTTCAACCTTAGCTATACCACTAGTTACTCTAAGTCAAGTAATTTTAGTAGAGTCACTGCTGCATAAGTGCTAATATTAAGGGGAAAAAAGTACACAGAATATCAAAATTTGTACCTTTGTTTTGTGGTCTTAGTAGAGAATCCTGGGACTGAATAGGCACGAAGACCTAACAACTCTCTGATCCCTGGAGGTGGTTCTACTAGGTCAGAAATGTAGCAAATTGGTAGGTATCATGAAAAAGCTAACACAATGGGGTCCATGACCACCTAAAACCACACAACTGTGACTATACAGGTATATTTTGTGAGAATTGATTTGTGTGTGTGTACACATTATTTATATATATATATATAATATTGCAAATTGATATTTTTATATCCACATTGTCAATAGTGACCTGTCTTCACTTAATGTATATTTGAAAAGACATGGACGGTATATACCAAGCACATATTTTTTTCTTCTAAATTAACGTTTTCTTAATTACCAGAAATTAAATAGCTAGCTCAGTGTCAACTATATCAAGCAGATGAAGGTTGTTTAGGTAGGATCTTTTGGTTCAAGTGTCTTGTGAAAATGGTAACTTATAGGGAACCAGCAGTTAGCGTAATGGCTATGTCGCTGGACTCCCACATAGTCGACCGTGGTTCGTGTCCTGGACCCGGTGGCTTAAAACTCATGCCGGGCGCATGTGCGTGCGTGCCCAAGATCCCGAGAGGAGAATGGAGGAGAAGGGATTGCGGTGTGACCATCCCCCCCGGGGGGTGATTTCTCGCTTTCTGTCTCTCTGTCTGTCTGGCAAGCGCACGCGCCCTACAGTGAAAATCTCTCCAAAAAAAAAAAAAATGGTAACTTATAAATTATTTAGATCACATAATTTTTCTCATGTAATTTGAAAAGAAATATATTATTAAATCATTAATTATGATTCCTTAATCTCCCCTAACAGAAAGTCATGGGTTAAAGATCACTAACTGTAACACCTTACTATCTTCACCAGTCAGTTTGGGACCATATCTTAAAAATTATGCTTATCATTGTTAAATATCATGCAGATATAATTTTGATTCTATTTATAGTCATAAAACTAACCAAAAAGAAATCCTTCCTTAAGTGAAAATGTCTGATGAATTCCACATTAGTATTTTTTTAAAAGTTTTTGCTATACGGTGTGTGCATTTAGCAAAAAAAGAGAAAGAGGGAAATTGAGAAATGACTCCCTGGGGAAGTGGTCTTGCCACAGTCTCATCTCTTCCATTCTCCTCTCGGGATTTTGGGCACACATATATATGTGCCTCATGTCTTCCTCAAGCTACGGGGACCAGGACTCAAACTATACATTTGGCAACGTGAGCTCTAGCTGCCTTAACTACTGCGCCACCAGCTGGCCCCACATAAGTAATTTTTATAAAGAAATGCAAATAAATGGATAGTTTTGCCACTAAATATAAGTTACTGGTAGTTATTCTAAATGAAACAAACAAAAACTACTGACAGAAAGTAGTATAAACCAATTATTTGACACCAGACTCAAGAAAGTGTACTAGTCTAATTGTCAATGTAATGTACATACAAATAACAGAAGTACTGTCCTACTTTCTATAAATAATAATTCATGTAGTCTTACTGTTGTTGATTTGACTGACTGATAAACATTGCTTTTGTGCAGTAACTTTCAGAAAAGATTGAGGGATCTTCTCAAAGTCACTTACAGAATTACTACCTCCACATATTTGTTTTGTCCTCATTTAGAAAGTCAGTGACCAGAATGTACAAGTGCAGCAACATCACCGAGTAACATAACAAATGCTTTTAATATATACTATTATGATCTCTCTTAGTTCCAACATTCTACATAAATATTTATTGGATTCCACCTGTTTTATTAAAATTGTACAAAGGACGATAGGTGAAATTTAAAGTATTTAAAAAGTGTTATGATAAAGTACCAACCAACTAGAAGGAAAACAGGCTGTAAAGGACTACCCAGGTACTACTAAGCTTACTGGCTGAATATCAGCCCTTCTAAGGACCTCTGTCTACACAAAATCAGGTAGAGCCAAAAAATGAAAATCAGAAAGAGAGTTACTTTTCCTTAGCTCTTTATTTAGTTACTAAGATCTTCATATTTAAACACTGTAGGCTTTCATCTTCCCAGTTCTTGATCACCCACCACTCTCCCCAAAATAACACATGAATGAGCTCTAGATGTCACATTTATAATCTATAATCTTAACGCTGCCAGTGTTGCATGACTGAGTAAAGTTCAAAAACCTGTAACAAACTAGTTGAGATGTTTTATGTTACTGATCGCCTACTAAAAAAGCCTTGATTCTTTTTTTTTAATAATTATTTTATTTCATTTATTCATTCTTCTTTTTTTTTTTTTAATTTAACCAGAGAGAGACAGAGGTTGAGAGTGAGAGAGAGGAAGTGAGAAAGCAAGCCACCAGATTCAGGACTCGAATCCTGGTCAGCTATGTGGGAGTGTCCAGCGTCTTGACCACTACCCCACTTGCTGGTCCCCAAAAAAGCCTTGACTCTTAAAGAAGAAGAATCAGTAACAGCAGACTCCTATATGTCTTTAGACCCTATGTTACTGGCTTTGAAGATGAAAGAAGAGGATCATGAACCACGAAATGCCAACAAAAGGCAAGAAAATAAACTTTTAGAGCCTACAGAAAGGAAGTCAGCTTTGCTGACAGCCTGATTTTGGCCAGTGAGACCTAAGTAGAATTTAACTAAAGAACTATTAGGTTGTCAGAAAAGTCATGACATGTTTTTCCATGCAAAAATACATCATGACTTTCCTGATGACCCAATACAACATCATACATTTTTGTTGCTTTAAGGCACTATGTTTGTAGTAACTTATTACAGCAGTAATACAAAACAAATACAAGTAGATTGTATTCTGTGGTGTGCTTCTTAAGTTTGAGGTCTTGGTTTAGATCTTTGATCTTGAGTTGATTTTTGTTAGTGGTAAGAGAAAGGGGCCCAGATTCATCTTTCTGCAGGTGGATACCTAATTTTTTCAGCAATATTTGCTAAAGAGATTTTCTTTTTCCCACTGGATTGACTGGTACCCTTTGTCAAAAATCAGTTGACTATATGACTTGGGGTTTATTTCTGAGGTTTCTATTCTGTTCCATTGGTCCACATGTCTGTTCTGTGAAATACCATGCTGTTTTGATTATCGTGGCTTTGTAATATATTTTTGGGTCAGGGAGTGAGATGTCTCCTACTTCACTCTTTTTGAGCAGAATTACTTTGGCAATATAGTGTCTTTTATGATTGCAGACAAATTCTATGTCTGTTCTAGATGTGTGAAGAATATCTCTAATAAATTTATTGTGATTGCATTAACTATGTAGATTAATTTGGGTAGAATTGTCATTTTGATTATATCAGTTCTTCCAAGTTAAGAACAGGGAATGTTCTTCTACTTATTTTTTTTTGTCATTTTCAACTTCTTTTTTTAGATTTTCATAGTTTTTCTTGTAGAGGTCTTTGCCTTCTTTGGTTAGATTTATTCCTAGGTATCTTATGTTTTTTGTGATAATGTTAAATGAAATTACTGTCTTCTGTTCTATCTCAGTTTGCTTGTTGTTTATATATAGAAATGCTACAGATTTTTGTATGTTGATTTTTGTGTTTTGCCACTTTATTGTATTCATTTATCACTTCTGGGCATTTTGTTATTTGTTTTTATTTTTTTTTTTTTGTTTGTTTGTTTGTTTGTTTTTGTGGATACCTTTGGGTCTTCTATGTATACAATCAAGTCATCTGCAAATAGAGACAATTTCACCTCTTCTTTCCCGATATGAATGCTTTTTATTTTATTCCCTTTGCTGATTTCATTGGCTAAGATTTCCAACACCATGTTTAAAAAGAGTGGAGACAATGGGAAGCCTTGTCTTGTACCAGTTTTTAGTGGAAAAGCTTTCAGATTTTCCTCATTCAGTATGTATGACTTTTATTATGCTGAGAAATGACTCTTCTATGCCAAATTGGCTGAGAGTCTTAATGATGAAGGGATGTTGTGTTTTATTGAGTGCTTTTGCTGCATCAACTGAAATGATCATATGGTTTTTATCATTCTTTCCATTAATAGGGTGTATCACATTTATGGTTTTGCATATGTTGAACTACCCTTGCATCCCTGGAATAAAACTACCTGGTAGTGATGTATAATCTCATTAATATAACAAAATATTTGAATTATTGTTATAGAATTTAGCAACCAGTTTTTGATAAATCTGGCAATTTTTAAAAAAAATATATAAAGTATAAGGATATGTAGATTTTCATTATTCAACCATTCTTTAATGAAGTCAGAATTTATATCACTAAGACAATAAAAATAAAATGCCAGTCAAGTTCTAATTACTTTTTTTTTTTTTGAGAGATTTTCACTGTAGGGCGCATGCGCTCGCCAGACAGACAGAGAGAGACATAGAGGCAGAAAGCGAGAAATCACCCCCCAGGGGGGGATGATCACGCCGCAATCCCTTCTCCTCCATTCTCCTCTCGGGATCTTGGGCACGCACGCACACACGCCCGGCGTGAGTTTTAAGCCACCGGGTCCGGGACACGAACCGCGGTCGACTACGTGGGAGTCCAGCGACATAGCCATTACGCTAACTGCTGGTTCCCAAGTTCTAATTACTTTTTAAAGTGAGTGTATATTATAACTCATTGACTTCACTTCCAAATTTTTTAAGACTTTTAAAAAACAGCTAACTCCCATTCTATTCAGACTACTTTTAAAGATCCAAAAGGAAGGAACACTCCAAAATTTATTTTATGAAACCTTGATCATGCTGATTTTAAATACAGACAAGCATATATCAAGAAAAAGAGAAAGAAGAAAGAAGACTATAAACCAATATCTCTAATAAATCCAGATAAAAAATTTTTCAAAAAGATATTAGCAAACCATATCCAACAACATATTAAAAAGATTATATACCATGATGAGGGAGCTTTATTCTAGTAGAGATACAAAGGCAATTCTACATATACAGAATAATAAATGTAATATATTACATTAACAGAAGGAAAGATAGAAACTATATGATCATATGCCAAAAATGCATTTGATAAAACATAACATTCCTTTATGATTAAGAATCTCAGGAAAAATCAGCACAGAAGAAACATTTCTCAACATAATAAAAGTCATCTATGAAAAACCCATTGCTGGGAACCAGCAGTTAGCGTAATGGCTATGTCGCTGGACTCCCATGTAGTCGACCACGGTTCGTGTCCCGGACCCGGTGGCTTAAAACTCACGCCGGGCGCATGTGCGTGTGTGCCCAAGATCCCGAGAGGACAATGGAGGAGAAGGGATTACGGCATGACCATCCCCCCTGGGGGGTGATTTCTTGCTTTCTGTCTCTATGTCTCTCTCTCTGTCTGGTGAGCGCACGCGCCTTATAGCGAAAACCTCTCCCCCCCCAAAAAAAAATATCCATTGCTAACTTCTTATTGAATGGAACAGAAACAAGATAAGGCTGACCATATTCTCCGCTCCTTTACAACACAGTACGGGGAGTCTTAGTCAATTCAATCAGATGAGAGAATATAAGGCATTCAAATAGGAAACGAAGTGAAATTATCTCTTGCAGATGGCATGGTAATACACATAGAAAAGCCAAAAGCCACAAAAAAAAAAAAAAAAACCCTGGAAGTGATAAACGAATACAGTAAAACAGTAAAGTGGCAGAAGTGGCAGCATATAAAGTCAATACGTAAAATCTACAGCATTTTTATGTATCAACAGTAAACAGACTGAGGTAGAATTGAAGAAGGCAATCCCATTTACAATACACACACACACACACACACACACACACACACACACACACCCCTATGAATAAACTTAACCAAAGAAGTGAAAGACCTTTATAAAGAAAACCATAAAAAAACAGAAAAAAGACATTGAAAATGATACTCAAACTGGAAAGACTTCTCATGTTCTTGGATTGGAAGAATAATCAAAATGTCAATCTACTCAAATTAATTTACAGAATCAATGAAATTGCCAGAGATATTCTTCACAGAAATAGAAAAACAATTATAAAATTTGTCTGGAATCATAAAATGTCCCATATCACCAAAACGAGCTGTGCAGAAAGAGTAAAGTAGGAGGAACCTCACTATCTGACCTCAAAAGATATTACAAAGCTGTGATAAGCAAAACAACCTCTGACACAAAAACAGGCATATAGAGCAATGGAAGAAAATAAAGAACCCAGAAATAAACAAAAAAACTTAAAGCCAACCAATGTTTAACAAAGGGAGCAAGACAATTCAGTTGGGAAAAGAAAATCTCTTCACCGAAGGTGTTGGAAAAACTGGAAATCCACCTGTAGGAAAACGAAACTTGACCCCTTACAACACTAACAAAATATCAATTCAAAATGTATGATAGATATAAACACAAAACATCAAACTATAAAACTACCGGTGGAAAACACAGGGGAAATTCTTAGAGACATAGGAGTAGGCAAAGACTTCTTAAATAGCAGCCCTAAATCACAGACAATAATCCTGAAAATAGACAAGTGGAACTACATCAGACTAAAAAGTTTCTGAACAGTTAAAAGAATAATTATCAGAGTGAAGGGGCAATCTTCATAATGGCAGAATATATTTGCAAACTATCCCTCAGCTAACGGACTGATAACCAGAATCTACAAGGAAGTCAAACAGCTTTCCCCCAAAAATTTAACAATCCAATTAAAAAATTAAAAAATGCATTGAACAGACAACTCTCTAAAGACATATGAATGATTTAAAAGAATATGAAGTAATGTTCAATGTCTCTTATCATAAGGGAAATGTAAATCAAAACTACAACAAGATGCCACTTTATTCCAGTCAGACTGCCTAAAATTCAAAAAATAAAGAATGGGGCTGGCAGGTCATGTGCTGGTTGGGATGCTGGACTCCCACATGACCAACCATGGTTCAAGTCCTGGACCTGATGGCTTGCTTTCTCATGATCCCTTTCTTTTCCTCTCTGTCCCTGTCTCTCTGATCAAACTGAAGAATAATGATAAATAAAATTAAATGGATAATTCTTTTTAAAAAATTAAAAAATAAAGAATTGTAAGTGCTGGCAAGGTTGTGGTGAAAGGGAACCCTCCTACACTATTGGTGGGAATGCAAATTAGTACAGCCACTGTGGAAAACAATGTGGAGGTTCTTCAAAAACCTAAAAATAGAACTACCATACAATCTAGGAATTCCACTCCTAGGTATCTACCCAAAGGATAGAAAAACACAAAGTTGGAAAAACATTTGTACATCCATGCTAATTGCAGCATTAATCACAATTGCTAAGACATGGAATCAACCCAGATGTACAATTCAGCAGATGAGTGAATTGAAAAAATATGGCACAAATACACTATGGAATACTATGCAACCATAAAAATAAAAATAAAAAAATAAAACAAGATCTAAGGACCAGCAGTTAACATAATGGCTATGTCACTGGACTCTCATGTAGTCGACTGTGGTTTGAGTCCTGGACCCAGTGGCCTAAACTCACACCGAGCGCGCGTGCACATGTGTGTCTGTGTGTGTGCACACGCCCAAGATCCCAAGAGGAGAATGGATGAGAAGGAAGAGAAGGGATTGTGGCGTGACCGAAAAGATGAATGGATTGAAAAAATGTGGCACACATACTCTATGGAATACTACTCAGTCAAAACAAAACAAAACAAACAAACAAACAAACAAACAAAAACACCAAGATCTCAACATTTGCTACAAAGCAAACAAATATAGAAGATTTAATGCTAAGCAAAGAAAACCAGGTTATGAAACACAGGCATTGCAGTCCCTGCTTAATATACACAGAATGTCTACTCTGTGTCAAAAACTGAGAGACTGGAAGGTATAAAAGCAGGGAGGGCAACTGTGGATACTAGAAACACTATAGGAGGGAGTGGGAGGGAAAGAATCAAGGGAGAAAAACATTTAAAAGAAAAATGGGACTGGTAGCTGGCTGGTGGTTGAGGTGCTGGACTCTCACATGGCCAACCATAGTACAAGTCTCAGACGGGGTGGCTTGCTTTCATACTTTTCCTTTTTCTGTCTTTCTGGTCAAATTAAAATTAATAATAATGATGATGAGCAAAATTAAATAATTCTTTAAAAAAAGACACAAAAATTAAAATTTATCTGATGATGATAATGTATATGATAATATCTTTGTACTAAAGTACACCCTATTCATGCTCAGGAAAACTTTTTTTGTGCTGTACAGATTCATACGGATTAAATTTAAATATAAAATAAAAAAATAAGAGCAAATTGGTTCAACCCTATAGCCTCGTGGCTAAGGGAGCCATCTTCTACATAACCAAATGCAGCTTGAATTCCAGCGTTGATGAGTTGAAAACACACTGGTAGGTGTGGCTGCATGCCTCAAATCTTGACAGAATGAAAAATGGAGAAGCAATGGTCATGAGCAAACCTCATTTAATTGCCCACGTGATAATTACAAAATAATTAAAATTTAAAAAGTAAATGATAAATATAACCATTCTAGGCAGAAGGTAAAATTTAAACATTTTAAAATATTAAATAAGAGTAATTTGCTAATTCTTTAAAGGTAATCTAAGTTTTCACCAGACTTTGTAATGTTAAACCTTTTGTTGCCACTGGGCACAGATTTCTGCCTTACAACATCAGTGATTCTATTTATCCATCCTGAATTAATTTTATTAGCTATCCATTTCATTTAAAATATACTGAGCTAAAAGAAAAAAAAAAGACCAAACTTTTCCCGGTTGCACTGATAAGGTAGGCAAAGTTTTAACCCTCTTAAACTTCCCTCCTATCCCCCACCAGGTATGTGCCCTCTTCAACTTAAAGTGTGGTTCTCAGCCATCCTGGTTAGAAACTAATTTAATAACCTAATCTCTGATATAAAAATTTAGCCCAGTATGAGTTTAAGAGACATTCCTCCAGGGATATTTACTATTTAACAAGAAGCCCTTTAAAGACTGGAAAGACTGTAAAATATGAAGAAGTTTATCTCTACCATGTCAGGTTGTGGAGAAAATAATCTCAGTTTTGAGGCTTCCTACATCTCTTGCAAATCCTGCCTTAAAGATAGTCATCTATCCCCCACTTAAAGCCTTTCCCTGCTAACAGAATTTTAAAAATATAAGTGAGAAACAACATAATCTAGAAGAGAGAACATACATGTCAGTGTTGGGAAACTTAGTTGTGATTCTGGTCAAATCTCATAGTTTCATTGAGCCTCAGCTGGCTTATTTTTAAAATGAGATCTCCAATACCCCCTCCAGTGCTATGACACTATTACTTGGGTGGGTTGAATATATCTTTGTGGTTGGTAACAACAAATGTATCAAACAATAACATTACCTGCACCAAGAAAATACCCTAACACTTGCTACAGTATTCCACATATTACGTCTTTGAAATTTTTTTCCTCAGATCACCTATCTTCCTAAAGTAACATAAAGTGGTATATAATGTTATTGTTGGAACCTCCAGTTAACTCTTACTGAAACAGTAATCCACAGGACAATTATAGAGTAAGAAAAATATAAATCAAAGCATTGGGTAGGGAGGATGAAAATTTACAATACCACCAATGTTCCTTTTCATGATTACTTCATCACTTTTATATTTACTCAAAGTATATAGACAGGTAACAAGTTAAAATTCAAGAAAGAGACAGGCTGAACAAATTACCTCACTGAATTCAATAATCTATAATATTTATAAAGATGTCAAAGAAGAAGATAATAGTTGAATTCTCACAAAAACAAGTCTTCTTGTTATTTTTAAACTCTTGACAGAGGAAAAGGTAATCAGAGTTGACAGGTACTCACGATGCACTGTATTCCACTCAATAAACCTGTTTTTTGAAAACACAATGACAACTCTATTTGAACTCAAGAGTTATCTTGTTAGAACTACATGCAAAATTTAAAATGGTCCTTTCCAGTTGCTCTTTTCAGTCAATTATTTCAGTTTTTTCTCACTCAAATATCCTACGATAGCATTTCCCAAACTGTGTTTCACAGAACACAGTTTTAAAAATACTAAAAGAATACTAAATACTGGATTTGAGAAAGGATATTGGTTTATTTAGTACCCAGCTTCTCAGAGCCTTTCATATACTATTATAAACTTTTATGTTGCCAACAGTTGGATATAATGTGTAGATATCTAAAATGTTTTCAAGGGTAGAATATCTTTTTTGCCTAAATCCTGCTAACGTCGCACAGATGGCATGAAGAACATTGGTCTAGGACTAAGTTAATGAGTGCTACACTCATTTAAAGATATTAATTAAAAATTGTAGTTGTGCCTGGCAGAGAAGACCCTGAGTCTCCCCAGATATTCTGTTAAAATAAAAATATTCTTGAGAAGATTGGCTTGGTTCTAGAACAGTTTGACAGAATGGTAGAAAAACAAATGGAAGAAATGAGAAAGAGATACCTAAGAGGTAAGGAGAATTGACTAGAGAGAGTAAAAGAGGGCCTCAATCCTCAGTCTTTATGGGTTGGGGGGAGGATTTAGGGCTCTTTGATTAGGTGTAGCTAACTGCTCTATCAAAGTGTCTCAACAATGTGTGATGACTCAAACCCAGTTTAAGTTCAGTTTAAGTTCACTGAGATCTCAAATACCAGCAGTCTAAAGTGCTTTGTTTGGGTAGGAGCCACAGGGGATGTCTTACTCTACTCTTTTACACAGGGGCTGAGTTGCTATTGGTTCTTCCATCATCAACAGTTTCCAGGTCACCCTAGGGGCATCTCCATTCCAAACAGTTCCCAAGGAGCAGAGAATAGAGGTGCAAATATGGGACATATTTTGGAAACAGGTAACTGGAAACCATCACTTCTATACACATTTCTTCAGCTAAAATATGACCACATGGCCCCCAAACTATAAGGGAAGCAAGCAGGTGAAATGGGGTTCCAGCTGGTGCACAGAAAGAGAGGGAAGCACACATTTTGGTAGACAGATAGTAGACAGATACACATGTGCAGGGTGATGGAGAAAAAATGGACGCCATACCAGTAAGGAAAAGTCACAAACCACACTGATAACAGCAAAACCAAATTTGGCCCTTACAAATCCCCAGTAATAGACCTGTTTATACTATTAAAAAACAGAAAGACAAGAAAAAGCTTTTGAAAAGGATGAAAAATAATCCAAACATAAAACGTAGTGGGGAAGGCATGGTCCTGTAAAGTGACAGCTGGAACTGTTCGAGAAAGCCAGTCTCATAAGGGTGACCAGGGTATCAGTCCCAACACTGTCAACTTAAAAAATGTGGCAGGCCATGTTACCAGCATCCTGACAGCATGGAAAATTGGACGAAAAAGGATTGCAGCGTGATCAGGTCAAGTTGAGGGGTGATTTCTCTTTTTCTCTTATTTATCTGGGCCCTCTGGCATAGGGGAAAAAAAATGAAAGACTTAAGAAAATTATCATATTCCTAAAAAGGAATGGTATGTACTCAACCAATATTATGGTGTAGAATAATGCCTGGTAATTTGCAAGATTTTTTCTAATATATTAAAATTCATAAATACCATATGTCGTATATAATCTCATTTTATTTATTTTAAAAAAGTATAATAATAACAAGCATGCAGGAGAAATACACATTGGGAAGAAACAATGGGAGCCAGCAGGTGTTATGGGGGTTAAGGCTCTATACTCCCACATAGCCAGCTAAAGTTTGAGTCCCTGACATAGTGGCATCAAACTCATGCTGGATACATGTGTGAATGTGCACAAAATCCTGAGAAGAGAATGAAGGAGAAGAGACTGCTGCATGGCCATATCAGGGGAATGGGGGAGGTGATTTCTCACTTTCCTTTTCTGTGTCTCTGTTTATCTCTCTCTACAGTGAGCATATACACCCTATGGCAAAAACCTAAAAGAAAAAAAGAAACAAGAAAAGACGTTATTTCTGGGGAGCTCTATTTCAGTGTTGAGATGATAGATTTAATGTTTTTTTTTTTTTTTTAGTTCATGTATTTCTTCCAAGACACAGAGACAGAGAGGGGTAGAGACAAAGAGAGAAGCACTCTAGCAGGGTCTTCATGCCGTGATCCACCTGCAGGCCCAGATCATGAGCACATGCATGCATGACTGAACTTAGGGAAGTCCTGTACCTGGAAACCAGGATCTTTCCAGGTGCGTCCTGTTGTGTCTCCACTGGAACACTAGCTATCCCCTAAAAGTTTCATTTTTATATTTTTACCTGTAACTTATTATTTTTGAAAATAAATTCTTATTGTATTTATAATGAAAATATTTCTAAATAAAAATATTAATGTGTAACTAGCAATGAGAAAATTTTAAAACTATTTTATAATAGATGATGAACACAAAATAAAAAAATACATTCTATTTCTCTCTATGTATATCTAATGGGCAAATGATTTTTAAGACGTTGTAAAAGAGATCTAGGAAAAAAGTTAATAATGCCTACTTTTATTGGAATATATTTATTTCATAATTTCAATAAGCAACAAATATTTTGGAGCAGTCATTATGAACCGATGTGAACAAAATGTTATTTTGTGCCACCAATTATCCATGCTGACTGATGCATCAGCAATTGCATTCAATCAGGAGTCTTGCTCAGTAAAAACTCATATGTTATTTTCTGTTTATTGATCTTAATAAGAAGCATAAAGTAGTAGCAAACAAGGGCTTATAAACCAATGACTCAAATAAATATATATGACTTCACAGCTACATAAATGGAGAATATTAATAATACATATGTTGTGACAATATCCTTGATGCTTTCAACTATAACTACATTTATAATTTCCTCCCATAATTACAAAAATATTAGTAGCATGTGAATACTAACATTCTCTTACTACCTTTGTGAATTTCTTTAAGAATTTGTACCTTGGGACCAGGAGGTGGCATGGTGGTTAAGGCACTAGATTACCAAATGGCTGACTGTGGTTCAAGTCTCGGACCTGGAGCCAAGTGCATGTGTGCATGTGTGTGTGTGTACACAGTGCATGCACGCATGCATGAATGTCCAAAATCCCAAGAGGAGAAGAGATTCCAGTTTAGCCATCCCCCGGAGGGAGGATCCCTTATTTTCCCTCTCTCTGTCTTTCTTGGGCGAGCTCATATGACCTATGATAAAAACCTGGGGAAAAAAACCCCTAAAACTCATAACCAAGGCCAGTCAGTGGTCTGGTAATTAAGATGGCTAGATTCCAGATGGCTGACTGCATGGCTCAGATTCTGGACATTTTAGTTTGAAAGACACATTGAGCATGTGTTGCACACATGCCCGAAATCTCCAATGAATGGGGAAAGAGGATTGCAACATGGCCATAGGGAGTGCTTTCTTACTTTCCCTTTCTCTGTCTTTTTCTGGTGAGAGATATGCCCTCCAGCAAATTTAAAAACAACAAAAAATACTCATGTCCAATGCCTCTACAAATTATCCTAGTCAAAATTCAAATATTTCTCTGCTACAGTAGAATGATAGGAAATCTACATAGGCCACATTTAAGACCAAAAAAGACCTATTTTCATACCTACAGTTATCACTCTGCTATATTCATAGTTAGTGCCATTCCTTTATATATTTAATCTTAATTATTTGCTTATATCTTAACTAGATGATAATACCAAATGACAAGACTTCTTTTTCATAAGCAACCTGAAATAGTGGAAAGATCATGGGTATTGGGGGCAGACTGGCTTTGATTTTTATCTCAGAAAGTCGTTTTTCTCTTGGTGTTTTCCAAATTCAAGCCTTTATTATCTTGTAGCTAGATTTCTCCATAAACCTACTAAGCAACCTCCCTAATACTGGTCTGATCTGCTCTAAATTACCTAACACCAGGATTGTTTATAAGAACATAAGCCTGGGACATCACTTTTTTCTTAAAGATCTTTGTTGGTTTCCCAATTACGTGATATGTAAAAAGTTAGACCTATTAGACCTGACCATACTGTCCCTATTCTCAACAATGGCAAACTCTAAGGTTGTACTGGATAAGAACAAACACAAATTCACTCATATGTGGCAGTTTTTATTAATTAATGCTTTTCCTTTGTGTTCTCTTGGAAAGGGAAATTTCCTAATTTTCATGCAATAAGATGAAATGTGTGTTTCATAATTAAAAGTAAATTTCATGAGTTGTACTGGATTAGCACAAATCCTATTAACTGTTTACATAGTACCGGTATTTCAAACCACATCATTTAGGATGATCAATGCAAAGTCTACAGAAGATTAATAAATGATAATGCTCTGTACATATAAGAAAATGTTATAGACCTGACAATGCCTCTCAGAGGTTGAGAAAGGTCCAGGGCACTATTTTTTGTGCCTCTTAGCATACTAAAAAAATGAGAAGGCCAAAACATGACTTCATATAGTGTGGATTGTTCTAAACATTTATATATAACAGATGAGCCTACCCAACATTTAAAACTGCAATTCAATATAATTGTGCCCTTCACAAAATATTAATTTAATGTCATCGTAATTAATACTTCCTTATTTACTGAAGGTGGTGTGGTCAAGTAATAGGAGTAAAGGTTACAGATTTTTTTCAAGACCAGGGTCAGACAATAGTCTGTGGTAAAATGTGCTCTGTGAGGCAAACTCAAATGGGAAGGTTCTAGATTTTTGTCCGGAGACCTCCCTCCCTAGGTATGCCTAGAACCCACTTGCCCATGATTTGGGGCTAAGAATAGTGGTGGACCACAGGGGCAAGACCCTGTTGGAGGTGCTATTCTTCTCTGCCTCACTCATGCATGAAATAAATAAACAAAACTTTTTGAAAAACATCTTTTATCAATCTTGTCTGTGTATCTTTGTCACTATATGATAATATTAAAATCCCTTCTTTTAGACCTTTTCTTAAAGTAAAGCCAAAGTCCGTACGACCATGCTGGCCTGCCTTGTCTCCAAACAAACTGACTAATCTTCAAATTTTTGAAAGACATAGTTCAGCCAGACTCTACTTACACACACACATATATAACAACAATAATAACCGCTACCAACACCACAATGGCTTCCTAGTGCCAAGACTCAAACTCCCTGTGAATACTTTCTCTGGCTAAATGCTTTCCACAATAACTTCCACCCTCCACCATTACCCAAAAGCAATGCACCTGGGCTCGCTTTCATTAGACTGCTCCTCTGCCTAAAAAAACTCTCCCCATTTCTGCCACCCCAGTCCTACTCAGTACCAACCTTAAATATCCTCCTTTATGAAACTGTCACTGTTCCTAAGCTTTTTTCTTTTGACTTTTAACCTTGATGGTATTTTGTGGTTTTTTGTTTTTGTTTTTGTTTTTGTTTTTTTTTGAGAAGTTTCTGCTATAGGGTGCATGCACTCACCAGAAAGTCAGAGAGAGACAGAGAGACAGAAAGCGAGAAATCATCCCCCCATCTCCCCCCAGAGGGGATGGCCATGCCGCAATCCCTTCTCCTCCATTCTCCTCTCGGGATCTTGGGCAAGCACGCACACACGCCCAGCGTGAGTTTTAAGCCATAGGGTCCGGGACTCGAACCGCGGTTGACTACATGGGAGTGTAGTCACTAACTGCTGGTCCCGGTATTTTGTGTATTTTTATTTCATAAATTATAATATATGCTATAATTATATGTGAATGTCCTTTATTTCTCTAAGAGATTATAAATCCATTAAGAATAAGGAAAACCTCAGGACCAGAAGTTAATGTAATATCTATGTCACTTGTCTCCCATGTAGTCGACTATGGTTCGAGTCCTGGACCTGGCAGCTTAAACTCACACTGGTTGTGTGTGCATGCATGCCCAAGATCCCAAGAGGAGAATGGCGGAGAAGTGATTGTGGCGTGGCCATCCCCTCAGGCGGGGGGGGATTTCTCACTTTCTGTCTCTCTGTCTCTCTCTGTCTTTCTGGTGAGTGCACACACCCTATAAATATGAAAATCTCATATTCATTTCTATGTTCCCATGGCCTCTAATTTAATATATTACACAAGGTAAATATTTGAGAAATATTTATTAAATTGAAATTACAATAACCACAAATTTTGGCAGTATACTTATTGAAGTAAATATTTCCTGTGGTTTCAGTAATTTAAATACCCAACTACGTATTTAACAGTTGAGTTATTAAATAACATGCATAATAATTATAGATTTTCTACCCATTTCAAGCATTCCAGGCATAAAGTAAATAGTTCATAAATATTAAACAAAGAGGAGTATAGTAATAGTGCATCAAGAATGGTATCAGCCCTTGAAAGTAATATAAATCATAACCACAATCTAGTTTTATTTTCTGAACATAACCAGTCATATTTGAAATTCAAATAAAGATGTATTATTATTATTTTTAACTTAACTGAGTTCCTAAATGTCTTGGCAAGAATTTCATTATATACAACAGATTCATTAGGAAGCTTAATCAGATCACTCAAGCATTTGTTCATATGGGAAGTTCATCCAAATGTATCAAAACTCTTAGCCAATATCAACATAACTATAATTAAAAATATATTCTGAAATAATGCTATAATTAATGCTTATTCAAATTGCTTGGCAAATAAATTCGTGTTGTTCTTGTAGGCCACTTGTATTCAGTCCCTAGAGTTAAAATTGGCCAGACTCCAGCTACAAATCACTTGGCGGGGAAAAAGATCACTTCCTCAGTAAAATTCACTGTATCAAAAGATACACAAGTAAAAGATAATAAGCTACTTATACTGAGTTATGCTGTCCCCTTACTAAAATCTCTCTTAGAAGTAACTGTGAACTTGTTGCTCCTCTCTTTGAAACACCTAATCAACCCAATGAAGATTTCTTCTTTTGTTTGTTTCTTTTCTAACTCTTTTTGCTATCCCCCAATAAAAACAGGTCTTCTGCAATATTAACCCTTTCTTTTGTTTGCCTGGACATTCTCATATCCTCGACTACTTTATTAGGTTCATAAAATGGATACCAAGATCTAAAAATCTCTCCCTTAAAATTCTAAAACTCAAAAGCTCTCCTTACTTCCCACCTGACAATCCAACTTCTTGTGAGTATAGCTATCTGGTTTTGCATAGATACCTCAACCTCAAATGGTCAAAAACTAAATACATCTCACTGTCTTCTTCCTTACTGCCACAAACCCCACACAAACAAACAAAACAAAACCTCTTGACCTTGCTATTTCTCCTAATATAGACACTCCTAGAGAAAGGTGTTTGACACTTCAAGGTCAGGTTTGACCTCTCAATCTGTCCTCCCTGTACATTTCAGGGTAATCTGCCTCTCCAGTGTCTTTCATGTCTGTCCTGCCCTTGCCCTTCTCATTGTCTGCATTCTTGTGCTACTTCTCATTGCCTCTTATCTGGAAATAAAAATAAAAATGTCTCTCTTTATATATATTGCATTCCTAATGTCAGCATCAAATTTACATGCTGTGGCAAAGCTTTGATGAGAAACAACACCCCTAGCTTTCAATTGGTCAACCCCAGTTGTTCTTTGCTCAGGCCTGAGTTAATTTCCTACGGCCTCTCTACATTTGCTATAAACTATTGAAACTCACCCTGCTTTCTACTGTTCTTGGGTTTTTTTTTTTTCTTCCTTTCAGCCTGGAATACAAAACAAAGTAACTTCTCTCTGAGAGAGCTCATTCTCACTTTCTTCTTTTTACCAAGATAAAATTGAGCCCCCAAATGAGACTTCATATTCTAGCTTCCCTTATTGCTAAGTGTGACCATCTGTAACTATATTTTGGCCAATAGAATAAGAGCAGAAAGCATATGTACAGCTTCTAGACTATGCCTTTAAAAGGAAGGAGAATATCCTTCACTCTCTTTCCTACTGTCTTTATTTTGGTTTTGAGATATTTTTTGGCTATAGGGCAAATGTGCTCACTAGAGAGACACAGAGAGAAAGAAACTGAAAAAAAATCACCTTCCAGGGGGAAGGGCACACCACAGTCCCTTATCCTTTATTCTCCTCTTAGGATTTTGGGCACACATACACATGTGTCTGGCCTGATTTCCAAGCCATGGATCTGGGACTTGAACTGTGGTCAACCATGTGCCTTACCCATCTCCACCTCACCACATGCCAACACCCCACTCTCCATCTTTGACCATGCAGGTATCTCAGGAGATGGAGAGCAACGAGAAGTCTGATTCCCAAACATCATCTTGGAACAGAGCCACTCTTACGTGTTCCATCTCCTGATCACCTCTACCTTAGAAGTTGGTGTGTGAGAGAAACACTTTCGCCTATTTATGGCTTTATTATTTTGGTTTCTGTAAAAGTAGCCAGTCCAATAGATTAATAAACAAATATAACTACTTCAGCACCTCTTTCACTTGTCAACAGCGATGACATGCATGGCTCATAGGATACAGAATAGCAAGAAGTTAAGCAGTAACACTCCTGAGCTTCTAATGGCAGGGGAGAGGTTTAATTGATATTACACAAAAAGGAACATGGTGTCAAGAAATAGAGGAACGTATTTTCAGCTTAGGCTCTGATAAGAAAATAAATCTTTCCAGAACAGTGCCCACAGCTATACTACATTCATGGCAGACAGAAAATTAGAGGACTGCAATGATTACACCATTTCTTTTAGAAAGAAAAAGGAACATCTTAAGGAGCACAATAGAGAGGAGTAAAACTAACGTGAATGTCAGTCATTTGCTCATACAAAGACTTAGAACTCAGAGATAAGGATTAAGAAAAACAGAAGCTACAATCCTAACACAGACTGACCAGGAGTAAGAACATTACGGGGCCCAATAAAAAGGGGAAATAGAACTGAAAGAGTATAAGAAGAAAATATAGAATGGGTAAGAACAAATGCTAGAATCTAGGTTAAACGTGATAATTTCTGGAGTAAGGCAAAATCTTTTATTATTTTTTATACATTTAATCATTGTATATTATTAGAACTTGTAAAATGAATTTTCCTAGCATGAATACACTGTATATTCATCCAGTTGAAGATATTATCATACATCTTATCATCAACAGAGAATTTTCCATTTTTGTGTCTCTTAAATGTTTTGCTTTCTTTTCCCCCTTGGTTCCCTTCCTCTCACTCTCCCCTGTTCCCCACTCACCTCTCACACTGTCTCTAGTATCCACAATTGTTCTCCATGCTTTTATATCTTGAGTTAATTCTTGCACCTCAAATGAAGCTTAAAGAGTTATTGATCTTTGTACCTATATTTGATACATAAACTGGAAAAAATATTTTTCCTCAGATGCTAATAAGGAAGAGGCCAAGCAAATGATTGGGGTCACAAAACAATTTTTTTGTTTCTTCACTAAAGTACATTTTTACTGAGTTCGGTTCAATAACAAGGAATTTTAAATATCCATAAACTGTCCTTGAAATGCTTGTCACATAGATTTTTTTATTTAAGTTCCTTCTGGCTCAAACTTCTAATAATCAGGTGGTTTCCCAGATCCAGCAGGACCCCATCTATGCAGCCAATTTCCTAAGTCACTGAGAACCCACTAGGGATCCTGGTCAAGGGAAAGCCAGGCCAAGACAGGCTCCACCCCTCCTCGAGATTTTGCTAGTCTCTGTATCCTTAGCCAGATAAATCACAAGTTGTGTGTTTTTCCTACCTATCTATAATCCACCTGGAACAGGAGAAGAGTAAAGAAATGTAATTTTATAGGCTGGGTCATTTTCAATCAATTCTGTTGTGACATTCATAAACTCCTTCCATAAGAAAAGTCTCCAGATGTAATACACGAAGGATACCTTGGGAAGCAGTGGTAAATGCACAAGATTTGGTGGCAGCTCTGGGGCAAACCTCAGCTTTACCCTGGGGAGTAGGTGCATAACTTTGGGCAACTGATAAAACACTTCTAAACTTCAGTTCATTTTACTGCAAAACTAAGATCAAATAACAACAGAAACAAGCATGAAAGTGCATCTATAGGTGCTACGACAAGTTAAAATATCATAGAAGTGTATCACAGAGCATCTAAGCTTGAAAAATCAGGGAGATGTCTCTGTCTCTGAAGGAGTAATGTTACAGATCAGAAGGAAGAGAAAGGTTAATCAGGGTTTGGCAAAGAGTGTTGGAGGCAAAAGGAGCACCACGGAGAAAAGGCCTGTGATGGGAACAAGTGTGGCACATTTCAGTAGCTAAAAGAAGACAACTGTGGATGGAGCATGGAGGATAGGAGGACCTTGGTACGAAACAAAGTTGGGGGTGTAAGCATGTGTCTACAACATAGACAGCATAAGTCATCATCCGGTGAAACAGCAGCAGGATGACAAAATACTCAGTCAATGTTAGCTTTATCATCACTGTTGGGAAACAACACCTGGGCTGGGTAGACCCTGTCTAATAATCCCAGATACAGAGACCAGAGAGAAGGAACCAGATAAGCAGTCATTCTTTATAAGATAGTGTCTTTAGAAACCTCTTTCTGCCTGAGTGTACAACAAAAACACACAGGCCCTTTCTGTATTTTTTTCACTTTTAAAAATTTTGAGGTAATCATAAATTCACATGAAGTTGCAAGAAACATAGAGATAACCTATATACTCTTTTTTTTTTTTTTTGAGAAGTTTTTGCTATAGGGCACGTGCGCTCGCCAGACAGACAGAGAGAGAGAGAGAGAGAGACAGAAAGCAAGGAATCACTCCCCAGGGGGGAATGACCACGACGCAATCCCTTCTCCTCCATTCTCCTCCCAGGATCTTGGGCACGCACGCACATGCGCCCGGCGTGAGTTTAAGCCACCAGGTCCGGGACTCAAACTGCAGTTGACTACGTGGGAGTCCAGTGACATAGCCACTATGCTAACTGCTGGTCCCAAGATACCTATATACTCTTAACTCAGTTTTCCCCAATAGTAATATCATGCTTAACTATAGTACAATGTCACAACCAGAATACTGGCATTGATATGATTCACTGACCTTATTCAGATTCCATCAGGTTTACATGTGATTGTATGTGTGTGTGTGTGTGTTGGTGTGTATACTGAGTTGTCCATCAATTAGGTCAAATGGGACCCATACAAGGAAAAAGTGCTCCAAATAATAGAAAGTGAATGAAGAAGTCAGCAGATTGCATAGTGGTTATATCACTGGACTCCCACATTGCCAATCAGGGTTCAAGTCCCAGACTCAGTGGCTTGAAACTCCCAATGGACCTATGTGCGTGCAAACCCAAGATCCTGACAAGATATGGAGGAGAAGGCATTGCGGTGTGGCCATCCCCCTTAAGGGGTGATTTCTCACTTCACTTTTCTCTGTCTCTCTATGGAGCATATTTACCCTAAAGCAAAACATCTTAAAAATAAATAAAATAAAAAGAAAGTGGATTAAGATAGCTTCTTAAAGCCCGGGCTAGGAAACTGACACAGTGTCATTCCACTGTATCCAAATGGTCAAAGTAGTCACAGTGCACACTCAGATTAAAGGGGAGAGGATACAGGATCATATCTCTCAATAGCAGTAATGTTAAAGAATTCGTAGCAATCATCTATATTCCACGAGACTTGGAGGTCCATAAATCAGGAGAAAAATGTTCTGAGTACTTGGGTATTTAAAAATGTCATCAGTTGGGACCAGCGGTTGGAGTAATGGCTATGTCGCTGGACTCCCATGTAGTCAACCGAGGTTCAAGTCCCAGACCAGGTGGCTTAAACTCACACCGGGCGTGTGTGCGTGCATGCTCAAGATCCTGAGAGGAGAATGGAGGAGAAGGGATTGCGCCGTGGACATTCCCCCTGGGGTGTGATTTCTCGCTTTCTGTCTCTCTGTCTTTCTGGCACACACACACACAAAATATCATCAGTCTAGATCACAAAATAGAGAAAAGACACCATTTTAAGTTGAAAAAGAGATTTTCTTTCATAACTTTGAAAACAATGCTCTATCTTCTGGTGTCCTGTGTGCCCCTGTGAAGTAAAATGTAAATCTGATCTGTGTTCTTTTGTAAGACATTATTTTCTTCTCTTGAGTTTTTAGGCTATCATCTTTACCCCTGATGCCCTAAAAATTCAACATGTATCTAGGTGTATATTACTGCAGGAAGCAATCAAATGACAAATATCCTTCCTTGAGTATGGGTTATGGTCTACTATTTTCTTGTTTATCTTTTTTTATTATTATTATTGGTCATCTTTTTTTGAGATTTTTAGATCGTACTTCTTTCATTGACATCTGTGCCTTATACTGTTTTCTCCATACCCATTTCACTATTTGTCATCTTACTCTATTATTTTTTCTCAATATTGTGTTCTAACTGTACTAATTTTAATGATGATATTGGTATTCTTTGAAAGTATTCCAGCTCTCTAGGAGTTTCTTTATTATAGGGTCCCTAATTCTTACTTTATAGATTTAATATCTTAATTATTTCTGAGTATATTAGATGAATTCAAAAATGAGATACTTATGTACCCTTAAATTTTACTCTTTATGTTGGGAAGAGCTTTCTTCTTGGTTTGTTTATTTTATGTTTTTTGGGTCTCCTCAGTTTCAAAAGAAAGACAGAAATGCTGATGTGTTTTTCCTCTGCTGTTAGGTAACAATGAGAAATCTGACTAGGATAGTTGTGTGAGTTAGGCCAACATGGTTGGGGGCTTGGGGTGAGAATAAAAGCAAAAGATAAAGCTTTCCGATTTGTAGGTTAAGGTAAGAGAGCAGGGAGCTCTCTGACAGGTTTAATCCAACTCCCTCAATTGACAGAATAAGAAAAGCTTTGGTTCCTTTACTCTGGAACATCAGTATTCCCAGAGAAAGCTCTAGTTTTCCCAAGTCAATCCATTCCATTTTTGTGCAGAACAGCCATCTATTTATTTGTTTTTGTTTCACCAAGCACCTGCCATATAACTCTGTTCTGGGAACAGGTATTAGGGAAAGCACTGGAGGTATTCTCAATTAATCCCTATTTATAGCTGTGCTTTTCACTCAAACTTGTATGCACCTTGTTGACTCAGCCTGGGATTGCTCTCCTCTATTAGAGGCCTGTCCTTTTAAACAATCTCACAAGAGACAGAAGGCACATGCACATTCCTGGTCTAACGTCTCTAACTAAAAGTTCTTAATTTTTTGTAGTTGTACTCAACACAGTCATAGAAGAGCTCTTGATTTTACTGGTATTAATTTCATAAGATCATCAGAAGACAACATGATGTAACAGAAATGACAATTAGGTGAAAATCTGTTTGGAAGAGAGAAGCTTCATGTTCCAAAATACCATTTATTACATACCATTATATATCATTTAAAATTTATTTTTATTATGTACATTTAAAAAGAGATGGATAATTCCCCTAAGGTTGGCTGAAAAAAAAAAGGAAATTCTCACCAGCATTTTGATATCCTCTTGTTTTGCAAGTGTATCAAAAAGGTAGAAGAAGGGCTAGAAAACCAAAGTGAGTAGCAAGAGTACTACTGTAGCTCATTTTGTGGTAATAGAATTATGAGAGTCTGGGTCATTTATAAAAATTATGGAGCTCATAATTTGAAGGTCCAAGGTTCAGGGACTGCCTCTGATGAGGGTTTTCTTCCTGGTGGGGAGTCACAAAGCATCAGTAACAAGGCAGTGGGCAGGAGAGCACACAGAGGACAGCATGTCTCTGTCTCATTCCTTTCCCTGAAAACCCATCAGGACTCAATCATGGGGGCCCCACCCCTGATGCCATGTCATTTCCCAAAGCTCCACATGTCAATACTGTGAGTAGATTAAGTCTCATCTCACTACCTGATTAATATACCCAATTTCCAACAGATAAATTTGGGGAAGGGATATATTCAAACCATAATGAGCACTGAACCAGAACTACTCACAGAAGTTCTGTGTAGACAATGGTATCGGTTCAACCATGTGTCACAACTTGGTGGTAATACACAGAGTATTACCAATGGAATAAAAGTAATCTTCTGACTGAAGAATCGGAGTATAAAAGCTCTGGTATCATAGAGAAGTCACAAAACTTTCTTTTTTAGGGACCAGCAGTTGCCGTAATGGCTATGTCGCTGGACTCCCATGTAGTCAAGTGCGGTTCTAGTCCTGGACTTGGTGGCTTAAACTCACGCTGGGCGTGTATGTGTGTGTGCCCAAGATCCCAAGAGGAGAATGGAGAAGGAACTGCAGCATAGCCACCCCCCTGGGGGGTGATTTCTTGCTTTCTGTCTCTCTCTGTCTTTCTGGTGAGCGCACGTGCCCTATAGCAAAACCTATTAAAAAAAAAAAAAAACTTTATTTTTTAATCTGCCACAGAGATACGAAAATATCTCTCTGTTGTTACTGTACAAAACATTATTTTGCTACTATAAAACAAAATAATGTAGGGTTTAATTATTTCAAGCATCTTTTTTCTTTAGATTTTTGCTATAGGGTACATGCACTTACCAGAGAAACAAAAAAAGAGAAAGTGAGAAATCACTCCCTGGGGAAATGCCCACACCACAATCACTTCTCCTCTATTCTCTTCTCAGGATTTTGGGCATGCACGTACATATACTTGGTGTGACATTTAAGCACTGGGTCTAGGACTTGAACTGTGATGGGCCACATGGGAGTCCAAGTCCAGCTCCTTCAACACTACACCACATGCTGGTATTTTTTCTTAAGTCAACCTTCCATGAAGGCCCCCATAGCATTATAATACATTGAAGCATAATTCTAACTTTCATATTTTTAATACATGATATTATTATAATCAATCATATATGGAAATGTGACATAAATATAAACCTATTAAATATAAGATGTCCTTAAATAATGCTAACAGATTAATTTAAAAGATATTAAATAAAACTTAACAGAGCAGCTTAAAATTAGCTGTTCATATATTTAAATTTATTTATTTTTAATGTATTTATTTATTTCATAATGGAGAGAGATAAACTGAGAGAAAAAGAGCAACAGCACCCCTAACAAGGTCTTGACATCAATTCACCCCCAGGTTCAGCCAACTCTCCCTAGCATACTCAGGGAGATCTCTGGATATGAACCAAAATCTTTCACATGTGGGTCCCTCTTTCAGAGCATTACATTTTACCACTGTACCACACAAATCAGTTGTTTTTGTATACTATATATATATATTGATATATTTTCCTATGCAAAAATACATCATGACTTTCCTATAAACCAGATATTTTATTTTTTAGGGAGAGATTTTTGGTATAGGATGTGTGTGCTTACTGGAGAAACACAGAGACAGAAAATAAGAAATCCCCCCCAGGGGCAATGGCCACACCACAATCCTTTATCCTCCATTTCCTCTTGGGATTTTTGAGCATGCATACATACACGCCCGGCATGTGTTTTAGCCACCAGTTCTGGGACTTGAATTGTAGTCCACTAGATGGGAATCCAGTGATGTGACCATTAAGCCATTTGCTGGTCCCAACAATCCAAAACTTTAAAATATGGTTTCATTTTAACTAGTTGAATCAATACTATTATACAATTTGGAAGGCAGTAATTACCGCTTACATGGATCAATTAAAGAAACTTTATTGGAATCTCACAATTAGTAACCTGTCAAAATCCTACATTCCTAAAAAACAATATGATATTCATATATAAGGCAGAGTTCAAATATGTGAACAGTGAGTATTAGTGGTACACTAAGGTCAAACTACAATTCTCAGTTTGTAATGGGCTTCAACTCTCTTTTTATCAAAAGATTTTGATCAGCCCCATTCTCAAAATTAGTCATCAAGAAAAACAGACACATGATCCACTGCAACATCTGAGAGACGGAGGTAAATGACAAGAGGTAGGAAACTCACTATAGCTAAGTAGGTAAAAGCTATGAATTTTATCTCACCCAAATTCCTCCAAAAAGCCAAAGTCTAGATATGTGGTCAAACAATTACGAAGGAACCAAGCAAACTAAAGTAGAACTTCAGCGCCCACTGGTACATAACATTAGTGAGACTGTAATAATAACATTGGCCTTGTCTCTTTATTTGCTAAAATTAAGTGAACTTCCTGATATTATGAAAGTCATGTGCAAGGAGTAAAACAGAAGAAACCCTGTGAGGTTCCGGTAGAATTCTGAAAACACATTTGATACAAGGGGCACAGAGTAGAAGATATAAATTATAGGCAAAATTTCCTCTAATGGGCAGAATGTCACTGAGGCCCCAAAAGGGAAGGGTAAGCTTGGCTATGACCCAATCAAAGGTATGGACATCCCCAAAGAAGCAATGTGTGAACTGATGAAGATATTCTGAGAACAAGAGCAAGGAAAAAAGTCAGAGAACAAGCACATTTGCCTTAGTTATATCCAGCAAAGTCCTCAAGGAAATAGATAATGAATCTGGGAGAGTTGGGCTATCTGCCACCTTTCACTAAAGATATGTGTCCACTGGGACCAGAAGATGGTATAATGGTTATGTCGCTGGACTCCCACATAGTAAACAGCAGTTTCAGTCCCAAACCTGGTGGCTTCAAACTCACACTGGGCATGTATGTGTGTGTGCCCAAAACCCTGAGAGGAGAATGGATTAAGGTGTGGCCATCCCCCCTGGGGGAGTGATTTCTCATTTTTTGTGTCTCTGTCTCTGGTGAGTACACTCACCGTATAGCAAAAATGTCTCAAATAATAATAATAATAATAAAGAAATGTGTCCATTTTAAGGCAGAGTTCTCTATGGCCTAGGTGAGTGGTTTCAAATCTTAAATCTTGAGTTCTTAAAAACCCCTTCAGAGACTGCAAAAGAAAGGGTAAGCAGTTAAGAGGGCAAAGGTGGAAGAGAATCGAGCAGTTCTGCTTTTATCTGTTACTTCTTGACCAACTAGCTCACATCTTCCAAAAAACAGAAATTTTACTCCCTTGGTTGAAATGGTTTCTATACTTCCGATTGCTGGCTCACAATACAGTGTTCCAGACACTACTGCAGTTTTCATGCATCCTGACTCTGGAAATTATCCTGATGCACAATTATAAGCATTTGGGTCACTTAAAAGGAACATTCTTTTTAGAAATACAACACTTTCACTTGGTTTCATTTTATTTCACTTGAATGTTTCAAATTTAGTGAGAATTAGCCATTGTATAGGACACGTGATACCTTGGGGAATACGGGTAAAACTATGTTTCCCAAGATGCACATTCCAGGACAAGGCAATGATGTCATACACGTAAGACGTCCCTACCTGTTCCCTGAGAATCCAGAACATTCTCTTGGTGGCACAGACATTGCTGCTGGAACCCTCAAACCATAAATATCCTTGGGGATGATTTTCTGCTAGCACGTTATTACTGTTACTTACAATTCTTAGTTTATGTAGCACTTTATTGTACACCTAATCAAAACAGCCTGGGTATAGTTTGGCTATAAACTCTTTTATTACCAATAATTTGTTCAGCCTAACTTTTCTTAACTGCACTGGTACTATCTCCATTGGAGATTATACTCTCCGTCTAACGGATTTACTGAATACAATGATACATACAATGTAAAGTTATTTATTTATGGCTTACATATTTACTCATTCACATAAAATACCAAATTATCCCTGTTAACTAAAGCCAGAGTTCATGAAAGAAACTTTGATTTAGTAAACTACAAAGATGACATAAATAAAAATGATCACTGCCATTGAAATGTTAGTGCTCTAAATTTTGCAAGTCTCAGGTAGATTAGAGTTTAAAAAAATCAAAATAAATACTAAATTTAGTAAAATAAGAAAAACATGTTTAAGTGATTTAATATCATTAATAAAAATGCTGGTGCTCTTTCTCTACCCTATTATATTTGGGCAAGGTTAGTCCTTCAGTATATGCTATGTGGGTCGCTTACTTCTTTATCTTCTAGAAATGTAATAGAACAAATTAAGCAGTCTACTTAAATGGAGTCTTAGACTCCATTTCTGGAAACTGGGGAAAGTTCAAACCTTGTCATCTACTCAAAAATAAAAAGAACAAGCATCTATTATATCTAATAAAAGGTGGATTTTGAAATCTCAAGGTGGATGTGCAAAATAAAACAAGAACAAAAGATCCCCAGTATCACATTGAAGGTATTAAATAAATGCAGCCAAATCAGATTCAAACTGTCCCAGGCTACAACAAGATCCAATATATAGCATAGCTACTAAGTCATAAAACTAACTTGGGAGCCCACCCTAAGGCCAGTTACTTCTAACATCAGAGGGGTTGTAATATATGAGTTTAATATTCCGGATCCAAATAACTTGTGCCTATACTTTTATTTATAGGGTTGTCATTTCAGTGCTTTACTCTCATTTCAGTTACTTTCCAAGTTAGGGTACCACTTTGAACCCCACCTGCTTTATTCTGGGTCTGCAAACCTGTGTGCAGACCCAGAATGACTACATAATGCACTCCCAGTCAGAACCTAGCATATTTCATTATGCTATCTTTTTTAAAAAAGAAGAAAAAAGGCTAAAAATGGGGAAACATAGATACTGTTATTATTATTATTATTATTAAGGGGAAACGTAGATACTGTTATTACTATTATTATTATTTATTGTCATTATCATTAGCAATAATACCTCTCTAATAGTTAAAAAAAAGTAGCTTTTGGAAATTAATGAGTTTATTTTGACCTATGGGTAAAACTTTGAAGTTAAGGTCTAAATTTATACAAAGAAAACAAAGTCATGGATCCCTTAGTCAAGAATAACAGAAAAGAGACCAGTAGATGACACAATGGTTATGTCGCTGGACTCCGAATAATTGACCGCCATTAAAGTTCTGGACCTGTGGCTTAAAATTCATGCCAGGCACATGTGTGTGCATCCTCAAAATCATGAGAGGAGAATGGAGAAGGGATTGTGGTGCCCATACCCTGGTAGGTGATTTCTCACTTTCTGTCTCTCTCTGTCTCTCAAGCGAGTGCATGTGCCCTACAGCAAAAAAGAGAAGAACAGAAAAAAGCTGAGCATGCATACCTTCCAATGACAGATCTGGGAAATTACTTAAATCCAGCATATACATCACCAATCTACATAACAACCACTCTAGCATCTGCTGATCCCGTGCAATTAAAGTCCTAAATTTGCAGCTGTCTCAATTAAGCAGATAATTAGTCTACATAGTTCATCATTTGCCATTGTCCCTTTTATAGAGTCACAATTATAAATGACCAGATTAGTTTCTGTTCTGGGGATGTCTAGTCTCCTGTAATTACTGAGGGATTCTGATTCCTTTATTTGGGTTTGATTTTGATGACAATTACCCATTCAGGAGAGGGTAAAGAATGTTAGTGTATTCTGTAAAAGGAGTTCTTCCAGTCTAGTGACTAAATGCTGAAGACTACCCTCCAAGAATCAACCATTTTTTCCAGGTTCAGAATGTATGAAAACAATTGGTAGCTAAAACACCGCTTAGTGAACAACGCAAGAAGAGGCAGATAACAAACTAATTTCAGGGTTTTTTTATTCACTTTGCTTTCCTTATTTTCTCTTCAAGGTTTTTATCATAAGGCATGTGTGCCCACGAGAGAGAGAGAGAGATGGAGAGTGAATGAGAGGGAAAGTGAAAAATCACCCCCAGGAAGGATAGCCACGCCACAATCCTTTCTCCTCCATTCTCCTCCTGGGATTTTGGACATGTATGTACATGCACCCAGAGTGAATCCCAAGAAACCATATCCAGGACCTGAACTACAGTCGGTCATGTGGGAGTCCAGTGCCCCAGCCACTACACCATCTGCTGTCTGCCCCCTATCCCCCTTTTTTTAAATCTTGGACCCCTCAGTTAAGAGTAACAGAAGGAAACTGAGCTGTTTTAGTTCCTCTACAGGCAACCTCCTCCACCGCTGATCTCAAGGGGCACATCTAAGTCTGGTTTAGGAGGCATTCTCACATTTCAGGGTGAATTATGCCTGTATTTCGCATGTGGTTTAGGAAAGACTTAATTGTTGCTGTCATCTTTTAAGTATCTATTAGTGATAATATATAGATATGATCTTGAAAGCCAAAAAACAGAAAGGAAGAGGTAGTGGCTGACTGGCTTAAAGATTCTGAGAGCAACTCTTAACTTACTGTGGGAACAAGTGCAATGACAGATGTATATTCACTGACAAGAACATAGGAGAAGAAAAACACCGACACCTGTATTACATTATTTGGTCCCTGTCTTATATAATATATCCTTGAGCTTTTTTTCATAGATTCATATGCTTTTAATGCTAAAAGTCACTCTAGAAAACAACTAGTATAATCTCCTGAAATAAACACACATTTCCATACAACAGCTATTTATTTTAATATTCATTCATTCATTCATTCATAATACATTCATTAAGCACAAACTTTTGGCAGATATTATACTGGGAGGAGGCTATTTCTGTTTTCTGATTTTTTACAAGTGCAACAATTTTATCCGATCTCTCAGATTTCAAAGTCCTTACTGTCATCCAGTCACTGTTGCCAGTTGCTTCCAAAATTGCAGCATCTGATTCTTTCGACTGCCTCCTCCTCTGAACCACTGCTACCAGGTTCTCCTTTTGAGTCTATTTTTCATTCTAAAACCCCTTTATAATCATGCAAGCTCTTTGAGATCCTCCTCCTCTTCCCGCATGAAGGAAATGCCTGAGAATCTCCTTTCTTTCACTTGCCCCATCAGTTTCTCTTCCTCTGCTGAATCATTCCTATCAACACAGGAAGAAACACTCTTGGCCCCTCCCTCTGCCATATTTCTGACTTTCCCACTTTCTCTCCTCCCATTTTCTCTGGAGCTCACTCCACTTTAGCTTTTGTCCTGATTGTTCCATCAAAATAGATCTTGCTAGGGTCAGCACCATTTGACACAGTTGATCACTCTCTCCTTGAAATGTGTCTGTCACTGGGTCTTCTAAAATGCAATATCATATTAACTCTCCTTCTGCCTCATTGACTGCACCTTCTCAGTCTCCCTTGCTGATTTTTCTTCCTATTCCTGAACTCTAAATGTTGGAATTCTCCAGTGTTCAAACCTTATACCAATCTTTATCTATACCCACTCCCTAGTCTATCTCATTCATTCAGAATAGTGTTTAATTACCATATATGTGTGCACACATAGATACATTTATGTGGGTGTACACAAACCTATATCACACATGATAAAGGTATTATAAAAAAATATAGAGAGCAAACCCATGGCCTGGTGATTAAGGCGAGTCCCACATAGCCAACCTCACAGTTCAAGTCCCAGACCAACTGTTTGGAAAAACATGCCAAGCACATTTGTGTGCATGCCTAAAATCTCAAAAGGAAGGACAAATAGAAGAGGAAGAATTGTGGTGTGACCATTCTCTATGAGGGTTGCCTCTTGCTTTCCCTTTCTCTCTCTCACTGTCTCTCTCCTACAAGTTCATGCACCCTCCAGCAAAATTTAAAGAAAAAAAAGAAAGACAAGGCCAACCAATGGCATGGTGGTTAGTACAGACGAGCAGATCAATCCCACATAGCCAACTGCTTAGTTAGAATTTGGATGCAGCAGCTTGACAAACATACCAGGGGTGTGTTCATGAATGTCCCAAATTCCAAAAGGAGGCAGAGATGGACAAGAACAGATTGTAGTGTGACCATTCCCCATGGGGGTGGGAGGGGTGCTTTCTCACTCTGTCTCTAGTGAGTATATACACCCTCTGGCAAAATTAAAAAACAGGAGACCAGCAGTTAACATAATGGCTATGTCGCTGAACTCCCATGTAGTTGACCATGGTTCAAGTACCAGACGCGGTGGCTTAAAACTCACACAAGGCGAGTGTGTGTGCATGCCCAAGATCCAAAGAGGAGAATGGAGGAGAAGGGACTGCAGTGTGGCCATCCCCTCTGGAGGGTGATTTCTCGTGTTCTGTCTCTCTGTCTCCCTCTGTCTTTCTGGCAATCTCACATGCCCTATAGCAAAAATAAACTCTCCAAATAAATAAATAAATAAATAACAATAGCAATGCATGAATTCTAAGTTTCTTATGTGTCAAAATAAATTCCATCTTTTTATGAACCTTTAAAACTCTTTCATGTATTTATTTCAAACTTCACTGACTTTCATACTCATATCCAACCGACTACACATTATCCGTACTTGGACGTGTCACCTGCATCTAAAACCAACAGCTTTTTCTTTCTACATTGTTCTCAGTCTTCCCAGCCTCCTCTAATGCAGTTAATAACATCTCCATCTTCCCAGGTTGAAAACATGAAGCATGACTGACTATTTCTTATCCACATCTAATATATCAGCAAATGTTGTTAGCTCTCCTTTCAAAAAACCCAGAATCCTACTCCTTCTCACCATTTTGACCATTGGTCTGAGTTGCAGTCATACCAATTTTGGACTACTACAATAGCCTCCTAACTCTTTTCTCTATTTGATCTCTTGTCCCTCCCTATTTTCTGTTCTCCTCATGAAGCGTTGATGAGCCTTCAACAATACCAGACTATTGTTTTTCTCACATCCACCCATGGTCTATAAAGCCCTATACAGTATGAGTGCTTTAAAACTGCTCTGAGGTCATGTCCTTCCTTCCACCCTCACTTGCTCTACTCTTGATCACACTGGCTGCCTTTTTATTCTCTGAGCATTTCAAGAATATCTTATGACTTTGAACTTTCTGATTCTGAAATCACTGAAATCACTTTTCCTCCAGATTACTTTTGTGGCTCCTTCCCTCATTTCCTTCAAGTCACTTGTCAAATGCCATTATACTGAAAAAGCCTTCCCAGATAATCACATGAAAGATACCCTCACCTAGGCTCCTAGCTATTTCCCATCCCTCTTAAACCTTGGCTTTCCCCATCCATACATATAACATGCACATATGCCATGTCACTGTTATTATTTTTCTGTCTCCTCAAAAATGTAGCTTGCATGTTGACAGGGACTTTAGTCAGGCTGGTTTCCTGCCAAATCCTCAATGCCTAGAGGAATGTGTGGCAATAGTTGACAGTGAAACTATTGGGTCATCTGAAAAGTCATAATATATTTTCTCTATGTAAAAATGCATCATAACTTTCTGACCACCAAATATTTGTAGTGTGAGAAGTGAAGGAAAAATAGTCGTGTAAGATGACTGGGCAAAGTTACAACAGAAGGATAACACTGGCCATTCCGGAGTTGTAAAGGATGATTTGGAGATTTCCAGAATCAAAATAGGACATTTAAGCAAAGCAAGAATATGAACTGATTTTGAGCCACTTAGGGAAGCTTGGTGGTCAGTTATCATGGAGACACGCCCTGACTAGTCTCAATTTACATGGATTACTCTAATATCTAAATTTCTTTGGCATGTATGATCCATAGTATATGCACCAAATTATTTTACATTTTTATGACTGTTCTTTTAATATAATCAATATATACTTACTGTTTATTTGCTATGTGCCTGCCCTGACAATCTGCTGGTATATTATCTCTCTAAAAACATTTAAAACTGGGTTTTCTGGCTTAATCAGATCGTTTTAGATAAGAAGATTTTGTGTAGAAGTAACTACCATAGGAAACCATTTCTTACTTCTTTTTTTTTTTTTTTTTTTGGAGAGGTTTTCGCTATAGGGAGTGTGCACTTGCCAGACAGACAGAGAGAGACATAGAGACAGAAAGCGAGAAACCACCCCCAGGGGGGATGGTCACGCCGCAATCCCTTCTCCTCCATTCTCCTCTCAGGATCTTGTGCACGTACACACATGTGGCCAGCGTGAGTTTAAGCCACCGGGTCCAGGACGCGAACCACGGTCGACTACATGGGAGTCCAGCGACACAGCCATTACGCCAACTGCTGGCTCCCCATAGCAAACCATGTCTATAGTTTTGCCAGAATAGGTATCCTTGTATTAGGTTAAAAGCAATAATCGCATGTGTGTGTTTCCCAGACTGTTTTGTTCACGTTTAATTTTATTTTAATAATTTCCTACAAGATTATAAATTCCATGAGGGTAAAAATTGACCTACTGGGGCCAATAGGTCGTGTGGTTAAGGTGCTAGATTCCCATATGGCTAATAGCAGTTCAAGTCCTGGATCCAGTGGCTTGAAAATCATGCCAGACCCATGTGCGTGCATGCCCAAAATCCCAAGAGGAGAGTGGTGGATAAGAGACTGTGGAGTGGCCAACCCCCAGAGGGTGATTTCTCACATTCCTCCCCCCTCCAGTGAAAGTACATGTGCCCAATGGCAACAATCTTAAAAAAAAATAAAAAGAAAAAGAAAAGAAGAAAATAGAAAAGAAAGAAAATCGTGTTACTTTCGAGTACCTGACAGTACCTCCCACATAATTGACACATTATAAATGTCACAAATGATGAACCATGTCATGAAACCCAGGTATTTCTTAAAGCATCCTGCAGATGAAATATTTCTAATTGATTTCTGCTAACATGAAAATTTTGGTTTTCACATATTGAAAATGTACATGTTTCATGTGACTTTATCCCTACTTATTTTTTGTTTTCAGTCTGTCTCCTAAATGAATAAAAAGAGAAAATCGACCATTTGTAACATTTTAAGCCCAGTCCAAAGGCTAAGAGAGCCACACCCATTTATTCATATTTATATTCCACTCTGGAAAAAGGATTTAAGGTTTCTGAAGCAGCCAGAGTAGAAGCTGAAAAATAAGTGCTGTGGTTTGAGAGGAGTGTAAAAGCAGTGAAGAGAGATTAAACACAGGCTCTGAACCTTATTTGTGTTCTGTAACACTGCTTCAAGGCAACATTTTTATTTTTAAATGTATGCCCTCATTTGCTCAGGAAATTAAGAAATGAACTCTCCATGTCAGTGTCCCTGCCACTGAACAACCTAGCCACTGGCTGATTTACAATTGAGTCCTAATTGAACAGTTATGGTTTTAACTATATCAGCATATCTGCAGGTTCCTTAGATAAACAGTCTAAGCATTTCCCATAGATTTTACAGGCAGTGTAAAGAGAATCTGAAAGCAGACAAGAGTCTGCGGACTACTTGGCATATTGCTTTGCTTATTATTCTTAGCTGTTTAATTTCTGATACATTTCTCAGAGACTTGTTATTTAAAAATATAATGTTTTTACTAACACCAAATAAGAGGCTTCAGAGAAATCGCAGTCTTACATCTTTAGTTATGTAACCAAGATTGTACTTTAATAATTATTCATATGGAGATAGATCTTAATACCATGCTTAATCATTTTAATAATTCCATTTGCATGGTAGTATGTTCACTTAGATGCCTACAGACTAGGAAGGAATGAATAATCAACGAGTAAATCTCAAGTAGAAGGAAACAAAAATGGAAAATTTATACTAAAATAATAGATTTTATAATTTGACTCACTAGCATGCTTATCTCAAGAAAAGACTGTTAGTACTGATGATAGCTTATAAAATTTTAGAGCTGGAAGGGAGTATACATATTCAGGCCAGAGAACTATTTTACACAGAGGAAAACTGTGTAAAACTCAGGCCTGAGGACATTTAATAGGTTTCGGAAGGTCACAGAGCCAGCTGAGTCTTCAACCCCGGTCCACTGACAGAAGTTGGATAACCAAAGCTCGTGCTAGTGGAAGGGATAAGTTCAGTGAGCATAAAGGAAGGAGAGGTGCATATGCGGTATTATGACCAGAGAAAGGGTGTTTGGGGCTCAAGACTACAAATGTTAGCACAGTTTAAACTAAAGAGAAGTTTGAGGTATGACCTCAAAGGTTACTGCTTAATGAGGCCATCAGAGCTAACAAGTCAAGACACGGTCCCAGTTGTTCAAAGTGTCCCTAGGACGAGATGAGTCAGGTGTGATATCCCACGGAAGGCAAGAGAGCACTCCAGAGGTCAGCAGATGAAAGTGGTAATTAAGAATGCGTGGTAGAACTGAATGGCCTTGGTGAGTAGGTAGAAATATGAAGGTAGGAAGTGTTTACAGAGAAAAAGAAAAAGATCCACTAAAGAGTATTTTCCAATACACAGTTCTAGTCACCAGTGTTAAGAAAGAAAATGTGCTGGCCTAATCATGTTGAGTTATCATGACTAAATTTAAATGAACTTCTATTTGCTCAGAACAGTATTCATTAATATCTGATTCAGAAACATGTATAACAATATTGGCAGACCGTTTATCTGGAGATATACTGCTCTCATCCCTTTCCTAAAGCCATGTGCACCTGAAGTGACAGGTGTCTGTGCTAGAGAATAGAACACCCATGAAACACAGGCAGTGGGGACATTTCCCTTCTGGGATAGGTGCATTTGAAAAGAAAGTCACAGAGAAAAAAAGAGGTCCTTAACTGTGTCATCTCTCTAAAATGAAGCCTGGGGGCAGGGAAGGAGACAATAAACAGAGTCTGTGGGAAGTTAAAGCCTTTTCTGGACCAGGATCATCTCTTATAGCTGAATAACTGAACTCCTAGCCAAGATATCGCTTTGGCATGATGTGATAGCTTGCAACTTTGCCGCCAAACAAGGAATGAAATCTGGCATCATGCTGCATTGAAGACTGCAACCATTGACAGTGTCAAGGGATTATTTTCTCCATAATGAGTGAATGAGAGAATAAACAAATGAACAAAAAATGCACTTACTTATGAGGTTTTGATAGGATATAAATCAATTATCATAGGGAAGAAACTGTGCCTTGGGCAGGGAAGGGTATGGCATAAATTTGGAATTGCAATGACTCTGGTAGGAATGTCAGCACAAAATTCTCATGACATCGTCACTCTCTGTAATGCTCTACTTCTTTGTGGGACTTTATTGCTGGGAAGCACATGACTGGAGCTCACTTCTCTGGAGCCATTTCTGCCCACTTGTGGGGAGTCAATTAGAGGCAAGGAAGTCAATTTTCAGCCTTCTGTCTATGTTGAGTAACCCAGGTGGGTATTTACTGAGTTAGAGTGGGAAGAGTATAGGGAAAAAGAATTCTATTAATTGAGGAGGTGAAATATATTATAGATCAAAGTAAATAAATAAAACATTTTATGGCTACTTGACTTCATATTTGATCTAGATAATTTTCATATGTATCACTTTTGACAAGATGTCCAAGCTTGAGTTTTCAGAGTAAACAACACAATTATGTTCTCTATTAGTTTGAATTTATATTGTGTTCTTCCTTTCAGGAGCTTCAGCACCTCATGTGACATGGCAATTACTCTCAGAAATACCTCGCTACAGTGGGAGTAGTACTAAATAAGAATACAGATAAAGCAATAAAAACAAATATAATTTTCATATAAGCAAATAAAGTTGAATGCACTCATTTCCTGTATTTCTATAGTTTTTCAGTCTACAATGAAAGTGTTCACACAGAGTAATGTTTATATATGATACCAAGAGAAGCAAATCAAACATAATGGGGAAAAAAAGGCAGTCTTGATGTTAAACAGAAGTTTAAACAAACTTTAATAGAGATTAAGATCTAGAAGGAAAATAAACATGCTGGTTTTTATGGAAAGTCATGATGCATTTTTGCATAGAAAAAGATAGAAAAATACATCATGACTTTCCTGACAACCTAATAGATTTAGAATGAATATTTATGTATTTTATATGTATGGTAGCTAAGTAACTGAAGTTTACTTAAGTTACAGTAGATACATGTATACTGGGTCACAGGGAAAAATTTCAGAGATGACCTAGTCTAATCCTTCTAGCTTATCGATTTATCTATAAAAGTCTTGGGGCCAGTGAATGAAATGGTGATTAAGGTGCAGACTCCCACATAACTGACTGCAGTTTGAGTCCCAGACCCGGTGGCTTGTTTTAACTCTCTATCTCTCTCCCTGGTCTGGTGAGCACACATGTCCTATAGCAAATTAAAATAATAATAATATTATAAAAGTTTTTATTTTTTCAAAAAAGTCTTTAGCCTTTATCTTGCTGATGAAAAAAATGGAAGTCTAGAGGGTTCATTGGATCTTATTTCTTCAGAACTTAACCAAACTTCCTTGGGGAGGTAGAAAATGGCTAATGAAGGAGAGACACAGAGATAGGCATTTTCACCAGGGTCTCACTGTATTGCAATCCTCCTACTCCAGCCTCTCACTTAGCTAGGATGACAGGTACACATAACTATGCTCAGTATGCTCAGGTAGACCTGAGAACTGACCCTGAGTTTCCCATACACTTTCAGCTTCCCAAGAGGTGTTGCTGCCTTTGTATGAACATGGTTGGGCCTGAAGATCATGCTAGTTTTTAAGTACTAGATAGACCTGAGAAAATTATCTTTTGAAAACATAGCTTCTGACTGAAAAGGGCAAGTCAAGGCAGACAAACTGATGAAAAGGCTGCTTCAGCACTTAAGGCAGAACATGACATCCTGCAAAAGAAAAGTAGGAGTAAGAAGAGGGTGAGCAGGCTTGCATTTCAAAGGCAAAACTAAAAGAATGCAGTGACTTCCTGGTTGGGAGATGTCAGAGAGATGACAACTGAGAGAGGCTGTCCAAATTTGTGTCTCAGAAAGTGAGTGAACAGGAAGCCATTCGCACATAAAAAGTAACAGAGGAGGAGAAGCAGCAGCTCCAAGTGCAAGTAGGAAGTGTTCACATGCACTACTCGAAACTAACCCCCCCAAACACATATGAACTCGTATATATGCCTCTTGTCTGCAAGTGGGAAAAGTAATCTATTTGATAGTGAAGTAACATGAAACTCGGGCATTATTATACAGGTCGAATGCCTGTTATACAAAATGCAGAAATATTACAGATTTCAGATATTTTTGAATTTTCGAACATTTGTTTATATATTAAGAGATAGCTTGGGGATGAGACCAAAATCTAAACACAAAGTTCATGTATGTTTCATAAAAACCTTAAACACATAAGCTGATGGTAATTTTACATGATATGTTTATATTGCAGGGTCTTGACTGTGATCCATCACCTCTGGCCAGATGTGGAATTTTCTAATGGTTCCACCACATTGTTTCTTGAATAGTTAGAGGTTTTGGAACATTTCAGATTTCAAATTTTTGGATTAGGGATGCTCAACCTACATAGTTAATCTCTGTTATGCATATCTTTATTTTTAAGTTTATTTGTTTTACTCACACCCACATGTATGCACAAGAGAGGAGCACCTTCAATAGGGTTTCATCACGCAGTGATCCCATTCTTTCAGTCTTCCAGCTCCTCAGGATCTTGAGGGCTCTGTCTTGTGGCAGCCATGTGGCTTCAAGCATGGCTATTCAGTACTCCAGTGATTCTAACGCTGAGGCTGGACTAGTTGTGCATATTTTTCTTCAAGTTTATTTATCTATGACTTAGCTCAACAGAGTAAACATAAAGCACTTGATTTTACTTTTTCTCATTATAAAAACAAGTCTGGTGGGCCAGCAGGTGGTGTCATGGTTAAGGCACTAGATCACACATTGCTGTCTCTGCAGTTTGAGTCCTAAATCTGGATGCTTGAAAAACATACCAGGTGTGTGTGTACACAAAATCCCAAGAGGAGACTGCAACATGGCCATATCCCCTAAGGGGTTATTTCTCACTTCCCTGTCTCTGTGTCTCTCTCTGTATCTCCAAGGCAAGTGTCTGTACCCCATGGCAAAAATATGAAAATAAACAGAGTCTGGTTTCCTTCCTTGTCTAGCTTGCATCCTGCCACAAAAACTTTTTGGAAGACAGACATGTAAAATGGTCCCCTTATTAAGGAGGTCTTGACCTGAGGTCAGGTCAGGAAAACTGGACATATTTCTAGCTTCTCCTGAGTTGTATATTCATAGCAAACTGTCATTATGCTGCTGGCATTAACCTTTCAGGATAGCAGTGGCACCCATAATCAGAAATTAATACAAATTGCATTTTAAATACAAATATAAATGAACTCCTGGATAATTTCTGCTTGAATTATTAAGCTCCATTTTTATAATCAAAAGTTGACTATGTATACACATTTGTAAAAGGCTTTTCAAAAGATTTATTGGATATGATACCAAAAGCATAGGAAACAAAAGTAAAAAGGGATAAATAGGACTGCATCAAATTAAAAACTGTTGTGCACCAAAGGACACAGTAACAGAGTGAGAGGAAACATATAAATGATAGAAAGTATTTCCTAATCATATATTTGACAGGGGACTAATAGTCAGAATATGAAAATATCCTTCTACAACAAACTACCCTCAACAACAAAAAATCAAGTAACCTGATTAAGAAATTAGGACAAAGGATTTGAGTAGATGTTTCTCCAAAGATGGTCAGCAGCAATATAAAAGTAGGCTCACCATCACTAATCAGCATAGAAATGCAAATCAAAACCACAATGAGCTATGCCTTTATACTCACCTATTAGAATGGCTACTATCAAACAAAACAAAAATAATGTGTTATCAAAGATGTGGAGAAATTGGAACAATGCTGCACTGTTTGTGGGATTACAAAATGGTACAGCCTCTATGGAATACACATTTTCTTTTAAAAATGGGACCAGCAGATTAATGAATATGTCACTGGACTTCCACATGGCCAATGATAGTTCGAGTCCTGTTCCCAGTGGCTTAAGTCCTGGTGCTAGGTACATGTGTATGTGCCCAAAATCCTGAGAGGAGAATGGAGGAGAAGGGATTGCAATGTGGCCATTCCCCCTGGGGAGGGAGGTGATTTCTTACTTTCTATTTTTTTCTGTCTTTCTCTGTCTCTGGAGAGCACTTGTGGCTTATAGCAAAAACCTCTCAAAAAAATTAAAAATATAAGTACATGGGACCAGCAGTTAGCCTAATTACTATGTCACTGGACTCCCACGTAGTCAACTGTGGTTCGTGTCCTGGACCCGGTGGCTTAAACTCACGCCGGGCATGTGTGCATGCATGCCCAAGATCTCGAGAGGAGAATGGAGGAGAAGGGATTGTGGTGTGGTCATCCCCCCTGGGGGGTGACTTCTTGCTTTCTGTCTCTCTGTCTCTGTCTGTCTGGTGAGCGCACGCGCCCTATAGCAAAAACCTCTCAAAAAAAAATATATAAGTACAATAATTCAGTAAGTTCACTTTTGGGTACATATTCAAAAGAATTGAAAATATGATATCAAAGAGATATTTTCACATTCATTTTCATAGCAGCACTATTCACAAGAGGTAGAAGCAATCTAAATTTTCATAATTGGATGAATTAACAAATACAAAATATGCATGCAATGATGTATTGTTCAGCATTAAAAGGAAGTATATCCTGCCACAAGCTATAATATGGATGAACCTTAACATTATGCTAAGTGAAATAAGCCACTACAAAAAGACAAACACTGTATGATTCCACTCATATGAGGTATCTAAGGTAGTCAAAATCATAGGTATAAAAAAATAGAAGGGACTGGAGAGAAGAGGGAAGGAGAGGTTTTGTTTAATGGGTATAGAGTTCCATATTTGTAAAATAAAGTTCTAGAGATCTGTTTCACAACAATGTGAATATACTGATATTGAAAGTACATTTAAAAATGCTTAAGAGAGAAATTTTCATATTATGCAATTTTCACAATTAAAAGAAAGGATCATATTTTAAATAATTCTGTTTCTATGAAATGTCCAGAATAGGTCAATCAAAAGAGAGATTGGTGGTTGCTTCGGGTTGGGAGATTGAAGATAAATGGTGAGTGATGACTAATGGGTACAGAAAAAGGCTTTTTCATGTCTAGTGACAGACACACTTGTGCTGCCTCTTCTATGTGTGCTCTCATACACCAAGAAGATGTTTTAGCATTTCCAAACCATTCAGTACCACCTTCATATACTAAGAAATAATACAAAGTAAGAAATAATACAAAGTGGGAAGCCGCGGGGCGCGGCCATGGGGCGCCGCAGGCACGGCGCCCGCCCACAGAAGACGGCCCGGGGGCTCACGCC
>NW_006159742.1:1690177-1708648 GCF_000334495.1 Tupaia belangeri chinensis | reverse complement strand
AAAAAAAAATTTATAATAAAAAACAAAGTATAAAAAAAAAAAAAGGAGGGAGAAGAGGATAAAGACAGCAGTGAACAATAGAGAGGCAGGATGTTAATGAGAAATAGATATGGTTTATTACCTGTTGATGATGACATGTATAGTATTCTCAACTGAACCGGTCTGGGAAGTATTTCATGATGGGTGAAGTCTTTTTAATAAGCAAAATGAGAAATAGTGATTGATTGTTTAAAAAAATTATAATAATAATTATTGGGAAAAGCATGGAAAAGATATTGAATGATAAAGCAGGGAGATTGATATCTCTGTATTGACTGACATGCATGGCATTCCCTTTTGAAAAAGCAATGGAAGTCAATGTAAAGTTATATGTAATCTAGTGTAATAGAAAGAAGATTATGATGATGATAATAAAATAAAATTAAAAAAAAAAGAAATAATACAAAGTAAGTAATACAGATATATCAGTAATTATTTATTTGAGCCACTGCATGCAACACCTTAAGAAATCTCAAACAAACTAGAATGTGGAATTAATAATGCTATGCTAAGAACAGTGGCATAATGCCAGAAAATTTCAGGAATAAAAATATGAAATTCCTATTCCTAAGATTTTGTGTGCATTGCAAAAACAACTATATGGATCAGTCAGCTTGAATAAGATGTTTTGACATCTTATCTTAACATCTAAAATTAAAACTACATCTTCAATTTGTACAAAAAAAGCCTTGTGTTTTATCTAGGTTAAACTCAGATAAGAATTTATAACAAAGGAGATTAGCTACAAGAATGCATATTTGAACATCTACTTTCCTTGCCTTAAATTTGAAAAAAAAGAAAAAAGTTCAATAATTGATGTCTATTTTGCAATAATGTTAGCTATTTTGAAGATATGTTTATATTTTAACAACTTTTTTAGTAGAAAAAATAAATTGAAGTTTCATGACAACAGCATTCACTTTATCTCAACAGTTAATAACAATTATATATCAATAGAACTTCAAATTATTTTTCTAAATGTATTTGCTTATTTTTAACTTTATTGTGATCACATATCTTTTGGTAATGTTAAAATATATAGGATAGGGGCCAGGTGATGGTGAAGGATTAAAATACAAGACCCTATGAGGCTCGCCAGATGGGAAGGTGCCATATTCATGTCTAGAGACCTCCCTGAGGATATCAGCACATGCACGCCCACGTTTTAGGGCTAGCTGAGGCTAGAGGGAATTGTGGCATCAAGAGATCCTGTTGGAAGTGTGCTCTCTAGCTCTCTAGTTCTCTCACTCATGGAAGAAATTTTAGAAAAGGTCTAGAATAATATAATCTTTCTTAATTCCTTTTTTTTTTTTAAGAGCAATTTTTGCTATAGGGCCTGTGTACTAACCTGAGAGATACAGAGAAAGAAAGTGAGAAATCACCCCCTCCAGAAGAAGATGGCCACAATCTCTTCTCTATTCTCCTGTCAGGATATTGCAAATGCATGCGCATGCACTGGTGTGAGTTTCAAGTTGCCAGATCTGGGACTCAAACTGTAGTAGGCCACATGAGTGTCTAGCGACATAATCATTATATCTGCTGTTCCCCATCTTTCTTCTTTTCAACAGAGATATCTATGTGTGACAATGGGAAAGAGGGAAGGAGGGATATGAATAACACAGTCTCATGTCTCTACACCTAACCACCACAGTATCAATAACTAAAACATCTCAACCCCCATTATGAAAACTGTCTATGTCCTCTTTCTCTCAATGTCCTTATTGCTTACTCCTCATTTATTTTACTCTCAATTTGCCTTTATCATTAATATAGTCCCTTCTTCACCAGGTACATCAGAGCGGTCAAGTTTTCCCTGGTTTTGGCATTTGATGCTGTCAATCTTTCTTAGCTCAAGTCCCAACCACAGATGTCTAGCCAAGGCTTAGGCAGCTTCAATCAAACCCCTGGTATAGGAGGAGCCACCAGGAGAACAGAACTTACAGAAAAAATTCCAGAGAAAGTGCCCATTGAGCAGAAAGAAAAGGCTCCTGACTTTACAAAAAAAAAAAAAAAAAATGATCCCACTCTGAATCATACAAAGGCTTACTTTTCCAAAGTAACAAACCTACTTAACAACACCTTTTGGACAAACTGTTAGTCATCTTGGAAATGAAAGTGACAGGTCTCTTTTAAGGCACTGGGGCTCTAATATGGAGTATCAATCACAGGTAAGTTACAGCTATTCTTAAACTGCCTTTGTTTGCTTTTCTTTCTTTTTTTTCAATTCTAAAGCAGCATCATTATTCTACTATTATTTGATCTCAGGTTATTTCTCAGAAGCAAGAAAAATCTAATAATTTCCTACAAGTACATTATTCTGAAAGGTAACAAGACCATTTTCAGTGCTGCAGAGACACCCTGGGTGTTCATTAAAGTCACCAGGCAGCATGGTGGGACCTGATATTAATGGGATACGGTGTCAGTGGCTCTGTCGAGCAAGAGTGGATACTGACTGCAGACTGTACACGATGATATACACAGGAATCTCGGCATCCTTCACTGAAGTAGCAAGAAGTGGTATAGAAAAAGCAGGGTCCTCAATCACAAGACAATTTAAAAAAAAAAGAAACATTTTTTTCTCTTATTCAAACTAGAAATGTAACTCTAGGTTGTTCGACATTTAGGAGCTAAAAAGTAGAAACACTTCCAATGTAGCTAACACATTTAGCACATTGTATGCACCAGCTACAGTTCTCAGTATTTTGCAGATACTGATTTAATACTCAAACAGCAACCCCACACCCCCCAATATGGAGCATTACTGTTCTCATTTCACAGACAAAGAAGCTGAGCCTCAGAGTTAAATGACTTGCCTAGTATCACACAAACAGTACATGGAAAGCCCCAAATTCTAAGGACATAGTTAGGCTACAGAATCCATTCTCTTAACCAAATAAAATAAAGAGTATCTTTTTTGTTTAATAAGCATGAATATTTTTTATGGACATCCGTTTCACAATGGCATTTTATTTTAATACTACACCTACACATACAATATGTTTCTAATAAACTTCCTCAGTTAATTAAGACAAATTGTCAATTGAGTTAGTGAACATGTTTAAACTAGCTGGGGGTGTAGACAACATCCAAATGACAGAATCCACTGTGACGACCAGTTATTCTATGCTCAGATGCTGTGCAGATAATTCTGTTCCTTCAAAGTAGAGAGATTATTGTCTTTACCCTCTGAGCACCCAGCATAGTGTAAACACACTCAATAAATGTGTTGAATGGAGATAGAAGGTAAATAAATCAACACTACATAAAGGGAATGTCTGGTGGCATAGAGAGCAAAGAACATTAAAGAAAGAAGAGGAGGGGGAAGTAATGGTGACCGAGGAGCTCTTTGCTGCCATTGCTCCACGCTCCCTTACTCTTTGCAAAGCTCCAAGGCCCAGAATTTGCATCCTTGCTGTGCTTGAACAGAGTTCTGGAAGCAGGGCAAGGGGCAGAGAGAGTAAAGAAGGAAGTCAGAAATCAGAGAGGGTCCCGCAGTAGGGAAGCTGCAGTAGCTGAGAGTCACACCCTCATCCTCAGGGGAGCACGGGCAGGAGTGAGGCATCCAGGAAGGGGATGGAGGGGGAGGCAGGCAGCATGGGGGCCTCCACCTACTTTTCAAAGAGCCAAGACGTCAAACTGACAGAAAAAAGGATTGAGCCTCCTCTTACACAAGGTCTTCTGTCTTCCTTTGAAAATGACTTTAGAAAAGAAAAGGCAAGGTTGAAAGGGAACACAAAAGAAACTCAGATTCATGCCTAGAGAGTTAAAACATGTTGTTGGAAGAGCCAGTGTAAATCAGCAGTTAATGATAGCACATGCAGAAAAGACCTGCTACCACAGGGTTTTGGAGCCTAACCCACTGACACTGTTCATTATCCTCAGGAAAAAAATATATATATATATGTATATATATTTATATATGTATATATATATATAGGAAGCAAAGAAATAAATTGAAAGGAAACTCAATGACCTTCTCTAACTTTGCGTTCCTGATTCATAGCTTCACCTTTTTTTCTGCAATACTCTACATGAGAGCCAAAAAGCTACCACTTCCATGAAGCCTTTCCTGATAGCCAGAATGATATGATACTTTCTCTAGAAAGTTCTGAGGTATCACTTGTATGGTCTACTCACTTAGCAACAGACATTTATTTCATGTCTGTCATGTGCCAGGTGTCTTTCTAGACACTAAGAATATAGTAACAAACAAACAAAAAAAGACACAAATTCTTAAATTCAGGGAGCTCATATTCTACTATAGTGTACTATATTATAGTTGTTACACTGTGTATCGTGTATTTTAATCAGCCTCCATGGGACAATAAACTTGTAATAAGCAGCCTTTATATTATTCATTCCTTTAAATTACCATCTTGTCCTTGTCCAGGTAAGGCACTACTTAAAAAAACAAAACAGAAAGTTCAGGGCTAGCAGGTAGAACAGTGGTTAAGGTGGTTGGATCCCATATGGCTGACAGCATAGTTTGAATCCTGGACTGAGTCACTTGAAAAATATACTAGGTATGTGTGCATGCATGCCCAAAATTTCATAAGGAGAAATGGAGGGGAAGGGATTGGTGCATGGCCATCACCCATGGTGTGTAACTTCTCTTTTTCCCTCTCTCTGTCTCTTGTGAGTGCACATACCCTCTAGCAAAACAAGAAAAATAAAAGTTCAGCTCAACTTTTTGAAATCAATAGGAAATCTGCATTTCTACATAATAGTGGAACATGCTACCTCTCATAGACCTTCAGGAGAAAATTTCACCTTTGTATTTGGCAAAAATTCTCATATTTTACCACATATTCTACACATAAAAATCTTGAAACTTGCATAGACTTAGTTAGAGGAAAGTAAGAATTCAATTTCTATTTCTAATGTACTAAATACAGTAGAATAAAAAGTGGGGACAATATTATAAAGCATCCGATTTGCAAAGGGTAATTATTGCAAAAGGTTGACGATGGAGAAGGGAGGAAGAAGTTCTAAAATGAGTGACTGATATAAATAAAATCATTTTCAACAAAATATTTTAAAAGTGTGTCAAGAGACATTTCTTAAATTCCTGCTCATTTTGAAAAACAAATGACAATTGGTATTTTGAAAAAAATCGACAATTTGTAATAGCTAGAACAGATCAAGTACTTCCTCATTTAACTTTAATTTCCTAAATAGTGAGCTGCAGTGAAAGAAAACACAATGTAAGTAATAAATAAGTTGTGGCCACACGGTTGTTACTGTTCATTGTAACAGGGGGTCTACAGCACACTCTTATCTACACCAGGAAACAATGAAAACAACCACTTAAGTTACAGGTAAGTCACTTTTTCAGAGGGAATATAGCAATATCCATGACTGAGACATGTTTTCTCCCTCTTCTCATCTTATTTTCTTTTTTATTTAGCACATAGTTTTTCCATACCCCTCAGAATATTCTATATGAAAGGAGGCAGGGTGCAAATAATATATTTTCTTCATAATTTGATGCCTTGCTCATGATAATCAATCAACATTGCTTAAGTAGAATGGCCTATGCTGACCAAGATGCTACCCTCCAAGTGAACTATAATTGGCTGTGTTCTGCCAAAGTGCTAGCCTGAAGCTGGAATGATTTTCTTAATCTTCTATTTCCTATCTCAGTATAGGTGAGTTGTGGGTTTAAGCTATAAAAATTCCAAAGTATGTAAAGAAAATGCAACTATTTACATCATTGGTAGGAATGTACCTTAGTATAAATGATATAAAAAAAAATGAAGTTTCCTCAAAGAAACAAAAATAGAACTGCCATATGATCCTGTGATCCCACTCTGTCTCACATGTATCCAAAAGAGAGAAAGTCAGTATACCATGGAGATATTTGTACTTGAATGTATAGTTCAGCACTATTTATGATATCCACAGACAATTGGATGAAGATATGGTATATGTATATACACACACACATACAGAAATACTTTCATCCACTAAAAGAGAAGATGAATGCCTGTCACTGAAGGCAACATAAATAAGCCTGGAAGACATTATGTTAAGTGAAATAACCCAGGCACAGGAAAAAAAAAAATAATGGCATGCTCTCACAACTATGTGGAAATGAAAAAAGTTGACCTCAGAGAGAGCAGATAGAGATTATTAGAGACTAGAAAGGGCAGAGAGATGGGAGACTAGAGAGGTTAGGTGTCGGTTGATAGCTACAAAATTAGCTAGATAAGAGGAAGAGTCAGTTCTAGTGTTCTATAGCACAGCAGAGTGATTGTCGTTAACAATAATTTATTGCATATTTCAGGATAGCTATAAAAGTTTGAATGTTCCCCACATATAATGACAAATGTTTGAAATGATAGCTATGCTAATTACTTCCATTTAATCACTGCACATTGTATTCATGAACTGAAAAATCACACCATAGCCCATAAATGTGTATAATTATTATGTGTAAATTTTGAAAATGATACTGAGGAAAAATCAAGAACAAAATAAACTTCCTAGGGAGACTAGAGTGATATGGATCAAGATAGGTTAGGCATAGCAGAAATATGGGTCCCTGGTAGCACAACTTCAGCTGCTAAACGCATCCTTAGAATGAAGTCCTACCATCAACCCAACCAAAGAAACACAATCCAAGCTCAAATCTTTATACCACCATGGGTTTTCCACACACTCAGTGTCACAAGTCAATGTTTACAAGTGTTTTTTTTTAAATCCTGGAGCAAGGTGATGAATAGGATCACCAAGTTGTTGGGAAGGGTCCATTCAAATTCTATTCCATCCCAGATACCCTATTGCCTTAAGAATCTTAGTAAATAGCTGCTATTATTGATGGTAACATGCAATATTCCTTGTGAGTGTTGGGATTAAAAAAAAAATTTTAGAGGGAACTTTAGGTGGAGTGGTGGTGTTGGGCACTCCTATATGGCCGACCATGATTTGAGTCCTGGACCCAGTGGCTTGCTTTCTCATTTTCCCTCTCTCTCTCTCTCTGGTCAAATTAAAAGAAATGAATGAATTAATAAAATTTAATAAATAATTATTTTTAAAAATTTAGAAACACAATGAGTTACCCTCATTAAATTTCTTGTTCTCCTCAAGGATGATCTATACCCTTCAGGACCAAAAATAGAAATAGAGAAGTTACCGATTCATGTCATAACATCAAATTAATGTGTCACTAACTCCATGGACCCTTTCCCCAACCTCCTGTATGACAGACATTAGATAGGCTTAAAAAACATCCTAGAGGTCTGATCAGAAATAAATTTCATTCATTTTTAATGCTGACCTTTCTTTTTCTAATGGGAAAATGTGAAACTGAATGAGAAAGATGGCAAATACACACACGAAGCAGATGCAATTCGTTTCTGAGCTTCATTATGAGCCAGATACAATACAAAATCACCCTTGCGGCTCTGTACCAACTGCTCATGCCGATCATAGGAGAAAATTATACATAATGTAGCAGTGAAACTGTTGACAGGGCTACATGGTCACTGAAGACCCTGCAAATTTGCTGCTGTGGACATAAGGACATGATGTGTGAAGCAGGCCCTGATGAGATTCACATCTCTCTTAACAGTGTCCTCCAGGCAAGTTCTGTTGTTTGCTTAGCATCTGTAGTAATGTAAAAGCTTATTGAAAGTAAGCTTTGGCTTTCACACGTTTTCTGTATCAGCTAAATGCACGTGCACACACAACATAACATCATTTCCTTTTTAAATTGTGTTTAAATATTCAAGTGCTTGTGGTCTTGGTTAACATGCTAAAACAAATCATCTACATCATTGTAGCTTGAAATGCTCATTTGTAAACAAATAAATTGGTAAATTTATTACAAAGAATGAGTTAAGGTTAAGGTCTAGGCTGTAAAGGCTTATGTAACTATTTGAAATCACACATACATTTCTATGGACCAAGAGTCCAAGACTCTCATTAAATTTTCAAGAGGGTAAATGACTCCAGAAAGGTTAAGAAAAAAATAATTTAGAGAGGTAAGTGAATAGCCCAGAATATATTAAACTGTAATCTTTTGACATTAGTAGGAGAAAGCGTAATCCATCAGTAATGAGTAGATTGCCACATTAAACATATAAATGAATAATCCAAAATATTGGCCATGTGATTTCTTTTTTAAAAAAAGATTTTTTTTAACTTTACTTATTTATTTATTTATTCTAATTTGACTAGAGAGAGACAGAGCAAGAGATAAAAAGAGAGGAATTGCTGTGTGGCCATCCTCTAGAGGGTTATTTCTCACTTTCCCTCTCTCTCTCTCTGTCTCCCTCCAGGGAGCTCACATGCTCTGTGGCAAAAACCAAACCACATCAAACCAAGCAAAACACAAAAACTCAGCATAATTACTTTGAGATTCATTCATGTTATAGCATGTTTCAATAGTTCATTCCTTTTCATTGTTGAGTAGTAGTTCATGACATGGCTACAGCAACATTTTTTCATCCATTCACCTGTTGAAAGCATTTGCGTTCTTCCAGTTTGGGACTATTACATACCGAATTCTGCTATGAAAATCTGTGAACATCTTTGTTTGGGCATAGGCTTCATTTCTCTTGAGCAAACATTTACTTATGGAACAGCTGGATCGTACACTAAGTGTATGTTTACCTTTTAAAGAAATTTCTAAACTGTTTTCCAAAGTGGCTATATCATTTTACCTCGCTACCATGAGCATATAACACTTACAGAGTTTAAACAGATCGAATACAATTATGTTAACTTTTAAAATTTCCCTGTCTCCAAATTTAACAGTTTTGAGTTAGTTTCATTGATAATCTCCTATTTATGGGTCATATTTTATTATTTCTGTTTCCTTTTTTCTTTTTTGCATTCATGGATGATAGATGCCATAGATTTTTACTTTTTTGGGTGTTGAATATTTTTGTATTTCTACACGAAACAGTTTAAGAATCAAAATAGTTTGATTCTTCCAGTTCTGTCTTTAAGATTTCTTAGGTAGGTCTGGTGCAGTATCCAATCTGGGCTAATTAGTCCCCACTCTTAAAGGTAAAATTTCCCTGAATCTTGAGTACTTGTGAATGTGAAGTTTTCTAGTCTGGCCAATCTCCAACCTTGAGTCATCACGGGACACTGAAGGTTAAGAAAAAAATAATTTAGAGAGGTAAGTGAATAGCCCAGAATATATTAAACTGTAATCTTTTGACATTAGTAGGAGAAAGCGTAATCCATCAGTAATGAGTAGATTGCCACATTAAACATATAAATGAATAATCCAAAATATTGGCCATGTGATTTCTTTTTTAAAAAAAGATTTTTTTTAACTTTACTTATTTATTTATTTATTCTAATTTGACTAGAGAGAGACAGAGCAAGAGATAAAAAGAGAGGAATTGCTGTGTGGCCATCCTCTAGAGGGTTATTTCTCACTTTCCCTCTCTCTCTCTCTGTCTCCCTCCAGGGAGCTCACATGCTCTGTGGCAAAAACCAAACCACATCAAACCAAGCAAAACACAAAAACTCAGCATAATTACTTTGAGATTCATTCATGTTATAGCATGTTTCAATAGTTCATTCCTTTTCATTGTTGAGTAGTAGTTCATGACATGGCTACAGCAACATTTTTTCATCCATTCACCTGTTGAAAGCATTTGCGTTCTTCCAGTTTGGGACTATTACATACCGAATTCTGCTATGAAAATCTGTGAACATCTTTGTTTGGGCATAGGCTTCATTTCTCTTGAGCAAACATTTACTTATGGAACAGCTGGATCGTACACTAAGTGTATGTTTACCTTTTAAAGAAATTTCTAAACTGTTTTCCAAAGTGGCTATATCATTTTACCTCGCTACCATGAGCATATAACACTTACAGAGTTTAAACAGATCGAATACAATTATGTTAACTTTTAAAATTTCCCTGTCTCCAAATTTAACAGTTTTGAGTTAGTTTCATTGATAATCTCCTATTTATGGGTCATATTTTATTATTTCTGTTTCCTTTTTTCTTTTTTGCATTCATGGATGATAGATGCCATAGATTTTTACTTTTTTGGGTGTTGAATATTTTTGTATTTCTACACGAAACAGTTTAAGAATCAAAATAGTTTGATTCTTCCAGTTCTGTCTTTAAGATTTCTTAGGTAGGTCTGGTGCAGTATCCAATCTGGGCTAATTAGTCCCCACTCTTAAAGGTAAAATTTCCCTGAATCTTGAGTACTTGTGAATGTGAAGTTTTCTAGTCTGGCCAATCTCCAACCTTGAGTCATCACGGGACACTGGAATCTCTAGCCCTTTCAGAGGTCTTTCTTCCCTGCCGCAGTTTTCCTCATATGCATCAGCTGATCAGTATTTAACTGAGGACATGAGTGAATAGACCTCCAGTGATTCTGTCTGGGCAGCTCGCTACTCTCTCCCACTTGATCCTGTGAACTCCAAATGCCCTAGTCTCCCCAGAGTCTCAGCTCCACCTACTCAACCCAGGTAATCCTGTGAGCCCTGCTTGGGTCCATCCAGCCTATGCTATACCCTGGAAATAACCTAGAATGACTGGAAGACTCACCTTTTTTTCCCTATTTCCAATGGAGCATTGTTTTAAATTGCCTGACAGCCAGTGCTGTGTTTCATATATACCACCCCCCCCCATACCCTTTTTTTTTCTTCTAGGGAAGGTAAATTCAGACTCTCTTACTCCTCCCTGGTCTTTACTTTGTTAATAACTGCTACATAACTAGAAATCCCCTTTATTCTTTAATAAATATTAAATAACTAGAATACATAGCACACAAACAACGTAAGCACTATTTACCTGTGGAGACATAAAATGGAAAACAGAAAGATACCCCTGACCTTAACTTGCTTTTTTAAAATTATCTTTCAAATTTTCCTTCATCATCTCAGGGTGAATGGTTGGTTTCTGAAACATGGAAAATGACTATTGAAGAGGCTTAATTAAGGAAGTACTGACATTAGAATATTTTAGGGGCTGAACTAATGAATTTCAATTACCAATAAATACCTCTTATGAAATCAATAGATTCTCCAAATAAGAATGGAGATAGTTCTGAAACCGCAGTATGCGGACTTCCTGGTTCATCTATCCCTTTAGCTCCTCCTTTACCCATTTCCATCCTCTGCCATGTCACTCTGAAAAGTCCACTTCTAAAAGTACTACTTCTTGACTGTGAACAAGCCATTTATGAACTCTGAACAAACTACTTGCCAGAAACTCAGATGCCTACAGGTACAAGGCAGGTGATATAAACAAGCAGATCAGCACTTAATCTCTCTAAGATTCAATTTCATTATCTATACAATGTAGTTAGCAATGTTATAAACTTTTAAAGGGTTACTGTGAAGAACAAATGAGAAAATGTTTTACTATAATAAATCCTACAGTGTTAGGTCAATATTACCTATTTTTATCATTAAAAATTATAAATTTTCATCAAATCCCCTATTAGTTATGGTATGGGATAGAAAATAGCATTGTGTTGCCCCAGGTTGCATTGCCCCAAACATGTTTTCTTTTTTTTTTTTTTTCTTAAGATATTTTTGTTCTATGACTTGTGTGCTTGCCAGAGAGACAGAAAGTGAGAAATCCCTCCCAGGGGATGGCCACAATGCAATCACTTCTTCTCCATTCTCTTCCTGGGATTTTGGGCATACACACACCCATCTGTTGTGTGAATTTCAAGTCACTGGGTTCAAAACTCAAACCACAGTCAAGCAAGCACATGGTGGTAGTCCAGCACCTTAACCACTAAGCTACCTGCTGGCCCCACCCCAAACATGTTCTTTGATTTACATTTGAATGGTTGGTAGTGTGATTTTTTTTTTTTCCTCTCTAGATTTTCTACCCATGTAAAAGCTGGTATGATAATAATAGTGTCTCACCCATAGGAACAGGGCCAAGAATATAAGCTAAGTAGACCTGTAGGTGGGTAGCAAAACTAAACTTAGTAAAGAAAATGCATTTTATTCATGAAGAAGCAGTCTTACTTTATAAAGACCTTCTTATTTAAAACATAAGTGTCATAATTTTTATAATGCTAGTGATCCTGTGTCATGCTCCCGGGGATATCAGAAAGAATGCTAAGTGGGAGGGGTGTACTGCTATACAATGGTTGTGAAAGACACAGGAGACAGACCAACAAGAAGACAACACTTGACAGTCTAGTAGCCAGAAAAAAAAAAAAAAAAAAAAACATATAACTACAAGTTGAAATAAAGTATAATAATTGAGACATGGAGGCAATATTTAGGTATTACATTATAGAGCAGCATAGTATCCAAAACCATGATCTGAACATATAAAGAAAAACTTGTCCAATATTTTCTGTTGGAAAAATTTTCATCTGAGAGAGGTGTGCTTAGATGTTTAACTTTTTTAAAGATGTTCTTTTTAAGTTTTTTGCCATGGGGCACGTGGGCTCCCTAAGAGTGACAAAAAGAGGAAAAGTGAAAAATCTCCCCCCAGGGAGGATGGCCACACAGCAATCCCTTCTCCTCCATTCTCCTCTCAGGATGTTTTAGGCACTCATGCACAGTGTTATTTTCAAGGTGCCAGGCCTGGGACCAGGGCCTCGGGTTCCACGCTACTTCCTGCCCCTGAGTGATTAACTCTTAATCATCTAGAAAAGGCAGAGAATCATGAACTCCCTGAAAATAGGAACTAAATAAAATTGTAAAGTAGTTTCCATTTAACCATGTACTCTACTGTACAGCTCTAATTACCTGACAATACTCTCCAGGAGCAAAGCGAGTTTCCTGCTTACTATGGTACACCCAGAATTCAGCCCAGAACTTAGGCCTACTTGGGCATAATTTTTATTAAAGGAGTACATAGCGACCAGAACATAGTATAATGGTTATGTTGCTGGACTCCCACGTAGTCCACCAGTTTGAGTTCCAGACCCAGCAGCTTAAAACTCGCTCCAGGCACATGTGCATGCATACCCCAAATCCCCAGGAGAATGAGGAAGAAGGGATTGTGATGTGGCCATCACCCATGGGCGGGGGTGATTTTTCGCTTTCTCTCTGTCTCTTAGGCGAGCTATGTGCTCTCTGACAAAAATCTCTCTATCTCTAAAAAAAAAAAAGGACTAAATGAATGTGCAACTAGACAGCACAATAACAAATCTCATCTCAACTAAATCAGTTTTAAATAATTTTAATAAATGAAATTTGGGATTCAAGTGCCTTTTGCTCAGAGTCCTGAAAGTTTAAACATTTCATGATTTGTAAAAGGCATATAACGAGTCTCTTAGTATTTAACATTAAATGTTCTTGCCAACCTTACTTTTTTTTTTTTTTTTGCTAATATTTTCTCTTCAAACCCACAAAGTAGAAAAAAATGTGAAAACAGGAAAACATTGTTCTCATACCATGGTTACCAAAGTCTCAAATGGATCAATTTAAAGAAATAAAATAAAATTCAATAAAACTAAGTCTATCCCAGCTAGAGTGATCATGCAATTTTACCTGAAGCAAATAATTTAAATTCCTATTCCAAGTAGTTAGAAGTTAATGATATCTTTTTGCTCCCTATAAAACCTGGCAGCTCTGTCTAAGATGGTGTGTCACAGAAATATTTCACCATTTAATCCTTAAAACAAAGTTTCCCTTTTCTTCTCCTTATTGCAAAAGAGAGTGATGTTGACAGAAGGATCAAACTGTTTGCCCTCCAATGCCATTATGAATGTATAACAAAGAGGAGAAAATGTGCAGCTTAGATTAGATTACTGGTCTGCTAGCAGCCTCTCTCTGTGCCAATTACAGAGGCCTTTCATTTACATATAAATAGGTTGGAAATTCCAACACCAGTGTACTTGAAAACACTGAATCAAGTAGTTCAGAAAAACGTGGATTAAGTGCATTTCAATTTAATTTTAAAGTGTTTACAACAAGCATGCATTCAAGTAAATAAAAGAAATAGAATCAATTTTTTATTACAGAAAGCAACATCTTTTTTAAATTATTGAAATTATCCCCACACTGCTCTTAAATCCTTTAGTCACGATTTCTTTTAGCATGCTATTAGTTTTTGCTGACCAAAAAAAAAAAAGAGAGAGAGAGAGAGAAGGGAGACTTAAGTATTTGTATAGAGCCCTGGTGTGATGTTTGCAGTATACAGTACTGGTTTTTATTTCCTCTTAGGTTTTTTTCTTTGTATGTCAGAAATGGCACTTGAGCTAGCTAGGGGCCTTATAAAGACAACAACAAAAGAAAGTACACTTCCCCCAAACAACTTGCTTTTATCTTTCTGGATAATTTAGTTTAATTTTTCGGTCCTTCTTCTGTTCTCTCTCACTGAAAGACATTTTGTAATGAGTATAACTGCATTAATGGTCTCTAAGCACTAACTCACCACAGATTAACCATCCTATTTATTGAGCTATTGCTTACAAAGAGCCATGTCAACTTCCACTGTAGTTTCACAACTAGATTTGATAGGTACTAAAAACAGACAATTTTGTATGATAGAAAACAAGAAGCAAGTGACCAGTAAGTGCTGGGTTCTGTTTTGCTGAGTTCACCTGAGGCTCTAGATACACACACAGCAGGGAGGGGGCATAGAGGGGAAGGAGAAAAAGGAAAAAAAAAAAACAAAAAACAAGGTTAGTTTTGCACACTGCTCATGCATTGAAATAATATTGGTGGTATTTTTATTTACAAAATATATCACAACTATTTGGGTTTTCCTTCCTAAATATCTTAAAATAATTAGTTCACTGAATTGTGCAGATAAAATGGCACAAGCTAAAATGATTAAAACAACTTCTCCTAATAATGGTGGTGAGAGAGAAAGAGCTACCAATTTTCTGTGAATGAAGCTATCGAACATTCTCTGTAACTGGGCTGACTGAAGGCATCTAATGGAAATTCTTGGTCTGGGAGAGATTCTCAACAGTGCACCAGATAGAAAAACCACTGGTATATAAATAGAACTGAAATACTTGAAAACCATGGTAAGTTTTACCTTCAATTGTTAAACCGTAGACATTACTGAGACTCTGCCATGTGCAGTGAAGTTGAATACTGATTTTCTGTGCATTATGTAGATTTTAGATCCAAATCCTGATGTACCTACAAAAAGTCCTAACTTCATAGTTCACAGGACAGAACCATCTAGGAATAGGAAGAAATCTAAATTCATGGGGTAAGGCAGTATTACTATTTTAAATCACAATAATTTAACAACTTATTGTGATTTAAAGTTAAACAGTTTAACAATTTTTCCAGAAATTGGAGCAATTATTTCTTAAAAATAAAAACTAACTGAAACAGATACTTGGCAAAAAGATTTGAATACAGGGGGTGAAAATAAGTCATCTACTTTAGAGAATAAATTTGTACAACTTTGAAGATTCATATGCTTAATTAAAAGTTTAAAAATTCAAAAATAAAAGAGAGACATAAATTTCCAAAAAAGAATAATAGTGTAACAGCTGTTGATTAACTTTCTTATTTTTTTCTTTTGACAGACATCTGAACAACCCTGAGGGACAAAACTAATCTTCATTAATGTTTGCAAATAAGTCACAAATTCAGTAATAAAAATGAAATTCATTTTTATAACTTTAGCTAAAGCTTGGTAAAATGAACTTGACATTGTTAAATCTAGTAAACTTGATAGCTCTGTCCTTTTTTGTGTGTTTTTACTAGATTGAGCAAAGAGTGAACACAACATTGGTGATGAACTGCAAATATATTGTCTGACATGTATCTTTTTCCTTGACACATCTTCCTTATAACATCCTCTCTCTTCCTCTCTTCTTGGTCCATATATTGTACAATCAGCGTAGAGAAATCTCCATGTCTGCCATTATTTTTGAATATACTTAATAGTAATTTTTAGAATAACAGCAAAAGGCTACAATAAATTTTTTATCCAATGGAAACGATAGGCAATTTACTTGTATTGATGATGGTATGACTTGGTGTGAAACCACTTACTAATATAAGTATACCATAAAAAAAGTATTCTGGAAACATAAATAAACTACATTGTATTTTAATGTAGGCCTCACTATTTGAAAGTCATTTCCCTAATAAGTACTAGATTCTGCTAACATACTAAGCTTTTAGTTAATATTTCAGATTGTCTTTTTCTTTGCTCTCTCTTTTCTCTCTTAATTTCACAATATATTACTAAGGAAAAGTCTATATATTAAAAAAAGAATTAATGAAATACATCTGCCATTTACAATGGTAAGAGTTTGGCATAAGGAAAAAAAAAAAATCCTGTGAGTATGACTGTGAAAATTAAGTTATAAAATAAGATTCTCTTCAAAAGTCATTTGAATCTGAACATTCCTCTTTAGAAAATATGAGAAATGCTTAATAGATTAGGATATAAAGTACATCAAATAAAATTACCTATTTTGTTTTTACAAATGATATGTACTGGTCATCTGAGGGAAAAAACCTCTACGTCTAAAAGATATTGGAAGGGCTAGCTAGTGATATGGGAGTTAAGGATGCTGGATCCCATTGTGCAGTGTGAGTCCTGAACCCTGTTGCATGAGAAACACACCAAGTGTATGTGTGTGCATGCCCAAAATCACAAGAGAATGAAGCAGAAGGGATTATGGTGTGGCCATCCCCCCTAAGGGGTGATTTCTCACTTTTACTCTCTTCTCTCTCTGTTTCTGATGAGCACATGTGCCCTATAGCCAAAAAGAAAGAAAGAAAGAAAGAAAGAAAGAAAGAAAGAAAGAAAGAAAGAAAGAAAGAAAGAAAGAAAGAAAGAAAGAAAGAAAGAAAAGCAAGCAAGCAAGCAAGCGGAGAAACCATCTGGGCACAGTTATTGTAAAGGGAACAAATACGATTCCTCTAAACTGTTACAGTTGATCAGCTGTCAGATGAAACAGTCCCTCATTATAGGAGTTCTCAACAGATCTGAAACTCATGGACACTGATGCAATTTCCATAAACCAGTGGCATAACCTAGGCACAAGAGAGGGTTTAACAACTTCTGTGGGACATAGTTCAAAGAAGGTCAAGCGGAGAATTACATCAGGGCAAGATCTGGTTTCAGCTCACTGCTTGCTGGGAGCCAACAGAGAGGCGAGCAACCAATGTCTTTGCATTTTTCAAAGTGTTCTTCTGAGCAGTGGGATCCTCTAGGGAAATACTCCCTTCATTTCAGAGGTGAAAAAATTGAAACATAAAGAGGTCAAGTGACATTTTTAGATTAAAAAAAAATTGTAAGCAGCTAAAGAGATATAGATACTTGTGTCTCTGCATCAGACGGCTCTGGCCAACCAGGAATAAACTTCTTTCAAAGACTTATTTTATCCTAAGATGCAAAGGTTTTAATTGAAGTCACCTAGATTCAGCAGAAAACTACTGGGTCACTGGGAAAGTCATGACACAGTTTTGCATAGAAAATCAGAGAAAAATACATTGAGACTTTCCCAACAACCTAACAGATATCTTAAGTTACACTGTCAATGTTTAGTCCACTAGTAATAACAGTCAAATGCCTCTTACTCTTCTGCCAGGAATCTTAAAAGTTATATAAATTTAAGACTACCATGCTAGAAGAAAAATGACTGTTATACTTAGAAAATAAGATAGTAGGGTATTTCAAGTTATTGCTATTACTTTCCGCATCAGCTATAATTTTATCCACTTTGACCCAGCAACACATTTCTGAATCTACTGAAGGAGTGAACCTAATTTTTAAGAAAATCATTGTAAGCCAAAGAGAATAGCTTTTAAAACTATTGCCAGGATAAGTGGTTTCTGGCAGAATTCCAGTCATGCTTCATGGGCAATGTAGAGGAACAAAAAGGCAGTCATTCTAATGAGACAGTGACAGAGACACAAGTCCCAAACCCAGTATGCCAGAACGCTCCTTTTCCCAAATTCCTCATTCCTACCAGAAAGCCAGACTCCAGCTCATTGCTCATTACTGCAAAAGTAGTCCTGGATTCTGTCCCAAGTAGGATTCATCCTCAAGTCCAAAACAGCAGTAAAAAGTAGAATTCAAGATTAAGGGACCAGCAGATGGTGTAGTAGTTACATTGCTGGACTCCTGCATAGTAGCCGATGGTTTGAGTCATGGACTTAGCAGCTTAAAACTCAACGCGGGGCATGTGTGTGTGCATACCCAAAATTTCGGAGAGGAGAATGGAGGAGAAGGGATTGCCTCCTGGCCATGTCTCCAGGGTGTGATTTCTTGATTTCTGTCTTTCTGTCTCTGTATCTCCAGTGACAAAACACACCCTATAGAAAAAAAAAATCTCTCTAAAAAAATTTTTAGGTTGAATCTATGTTTCTAATGACTAATGGAAAATTTGACATTTGTGGCAACTGCTTTCAAAACATCAGTCACTTTCTACACTTTTCTCATCATCTAAAATGAAGAAAAGTGAAAAAAGACCTGTAAAGAATATTCAAAATTAATAGCACTTTAAAAAACTCTTTTCTTTCATTGGACAAAACTTTTCTTTCCCT
>NW_006159742.1:1657775-1690146 GCF_000334495.1 Tupaia belangeri chinensis | reverse complement strand
TCCTATTTAATGTGAAAATATATGACTATAAAGTGTCAATAAATGATATAATTAGTTTTGTTATTATAAAAATAGTTTTTAATCTTTTTTTTCTCCACATGAGCTTTGTACAGTAAATGGATCTATACGACAAACACAGGAAAGTCAGAGAACAGGCCATTATTTGTCTGATTAAAGCTCTAGGTTTGTGACTTAAAAGAAATTTCACTGAGTTGCTGTTATCAAGATTCCAGTCTTGAAATGCTTTGAGAGTAGCATAGGCTACAGAACTTATCAACAGTGAGAGTCTGATAAAAAAGTACTGGATTTATTTGCATTAGTAAAAAATGATTAATTACATAGTTACTGACTGTACTTATAATACTGTCAAGCTAAATGTACATGGTCAGAATAAATTAAAGCAAGAGAATTTATATGTGCAAATGGAACAATTAAGTAAATGGATGATGTAGGGTGGAGACCACATTTCTCACCATTGGAGTAGGAAGTTGGAGGCAAGCAAGGGAGGGTAATTAAAATCATCAATATGTTAACAAATTAGAGTAGAAGATTATCAATATGAACTCATGTTTAGCTTATTATAAATGCAGATAGTTACATAATACAATGTTTATAGTTATGTACATACATACAAGTACTAACATGTACATATATCTCTTTGTTCTGTCAGTTGAGAGCCTAGAGACGATCATACTTCTGTAGCAATGAGTATACCTTGTCCCCAGACCCTGGTTTCTAAAACCATTCTCCAGTAAAAGGAACCTAGGCTCCTCGTGAAAATAGCTGATTATAGGACAGAGCAGGAAATACAAAAAGTGAGACCGAAGCATCTTGCAGTGCCAGAAAATAAGGAAGTATGAAAAAAAGATGGGAGAGGAAAGGGAGGGAGAGAGATTGAGGTACAAATCTAACAAAATCTATACAAGATCTGTATAAGGAAAACTGCAAAGCTCAGATAAAAGAAATCAAAGATATAAATGAATGGAGAGATATTACATGTACATGGATAGGAAAAATCAATACTGTCAAGATTTCAATTTTTCCCAACTTAATCTACAGATGCAATGCAATTCCAATCAATCATGGAGATTTTTTTTGTGGCTATTAACAAACTGTTTCTAGGATTTATTAAGAAATAAAAAACATAACACTGAAAGAAAGAACAAAGTCTTAGAATTGACACTATCAGGACTAGCAGTTGGCATAATGGCTATGTCGGTGGACTTCCATATAGTCGATTGAGGTTAGAGTCCCGGACCTGGTGGCTTAAACTCACGCAGGGGGCATGTGTGTGTGCCCAAGCTCCCAAGAGGAGAATGGAGGAGAAGGGACTGTGGCTTGGTCATTCCCCCTGGGGGATGATTTCTTGCTTTCTATCTCTCTGTCTCTCTCTGTCTTTCTGGTGAGTGCATGCGTCCTATAACAAAATCTTCTCCCCTCCCCCCCAAAAAAAAGAACTGACAATATCTGAGTTCAAAACTTATTATAAAGCTACAGGAATCAAAATAGATGCTACTGCAAAAGAACAAGCAAATAGATGAAAAGAACAGAATAGAGACTCTGGAAGTACACCCACATAAATATGATCAACTGATCCTTTAAAAGGAGCAATGGTGAGTCAGTGGGGAAAAGCTAGTCTTTTTAATGAACAACTGGATATCCTCTTACCAAATAATAATAATAATTTAATCCAGACACAGAACTTAAATGTTTCACAAAAATTAATTTAATATGGGTCATAGATTTACATGTAAAAAACGAAACTATAAAACTCCAAGAAGATAATATGGGAGAAAAACAAGATGACCTTCAGTTTGATGATGACTTGTTAGATACAACACCAAAAATACAGTCCATGAAAAAAAATAATAGTTAAGTTGAACTCTGTTAAAATGAAAAACTTCTGCTCTATAAAAAGCACTATTAAGAAAATGAAAACACAAGTCACTGCCTGAAAGGAAATATTTGAAAAACACATATCTGACAAATGACATATGAAAATATACAATAAACTATTAAAGTTCAACAATACACAAATGAACAACCCAGTTTAAAAAAAAGGGCTAAAGTTTTAAAAGACATCATCAGTGAAAATTTACAGATGGCACATAAGCATAGAACCTGCTCATTGAAGAATTGTTCATCAAAACAATGGGATATCACTACATATCTATCAGAAGGGAAAAATCCAAAACACTGGCAATACCAAATACGGATAAGGATATGAAGCAACAGGAATTCTCATTATGGCTTATGGAAATGCAAAAAGGTACAGCAATATTGGAAGAAAATTTGGCCATTTCTTACAAAACTTAATAGCCTCTTAATATATGATCCTCACTTGTACTCTATGGTATTTATTCAGATATGTTAAAAATGTATGACCATATAAACTTACACAAGAATGCTCATAGCTGCCTTATTCATAATAACCAAAAGTTGGAAACAATCAAAAGATATCCTTCAACAGGTTAATGGATAAATGAACCATGGTACCTCCATACAACAAAATATCATTCAGTGATAAAAATGAATAGAGTTATCAAGTCAGAAAAGATGGAGAGGAGCCATTAATGAATATGGCTAATTGGGAAAAAAAAGGCAGACTGAAAAGACTACATACTATGTAATTCTAACTATATACATTCTGATATTTACCCATGAGAAATGCAAATATACCAGTATAAAAACTTGTACTCGTATGTTAATATTCACAGCAGTGTTGATAATAGCCACAACCTAGAAATATATTAAATATCCATCAATAGGTTAATGGATAAATGAATTGTACATCCATATGTTAGAATATTACTCAGCAATAAAACAAAAGATATTACTGACAATGCAAAGACTTGGATAAATCTTTTTTTTTTTTTTTACTTTTTTTTTTGGAGAGGTTTTTGCTATAGGGCGTGTGTGCTCGCCAGACAGACAGAGAGAGATAGAGAGACAGAAAGCAATAAATCACCCCACGGGGGGGTGGCCACTCTGTAATCCCTTCTCCTCCATTCTCCTCTCGGGAGCTTGGGCACGCACGCACATGCGCCTGGCATGAGTTCAATCCACCGGGCCCGGGACGCAAACCATGGTCGACTACGTGGGAGTCCAGCAACATAGCCAGTACGCTAACTGCTGGTCCCAAATCTTAAAGTCACTATGTTAAATCATAGAAGCTGGACATATAAAATACAAATGTAATGTGAGAAAAAGCAAAATTACAGCAACATAAAGCACACTGGACATTGCCAGGGCCTGGGGTTGTGGGAAGACACTAATGGCAAAGAGGCACACAGGAACTTTGAGACAGATCAGTTTTTTATCTTGAATTTGTTACAACGTATTAACTTGGACAGTCATAACTGGTGAATTTTATTGTAGGTAAATTATATTTCCATAAGATGCCTAAAAATAAACTAGTTATAAATTGGGAAGAGGGAATGAGTGCTCAATTCAGCAGCAATCATGTATTTAGTTCTTTCTCTATGCAGGCAGTATTGGAGGTTGAGGTACAAAGATGTATTAACACAATTTCTTGCCCTGCAAAGAATTAGTGTTAAAGCCAAAAATTTGTACACCAAGTATAATATAACTATGATAAATATAATAATGGACATATGCGAAGAGCGACCATTCTGAACAAACATGGTGACCTTTAGACATATGCAGAAATGTGGTTTCATGAGCTTCACTTGCATAGTGATGAAAACATTTGTATACAAATATGCTAGTTGTGGATACTACAAAACAGTATCTGTCTAAGAAAGCCACGACTTTTTGGGCAAACATACACAGAATTTTGTAGGAACAGGAAAAAGTGACTGATTCTACAATACGCAGAGAAATCTTGGTAAAAAGAAAACAAATAAGTTGGGTAAAGTGGTGGTTAGGGTTCCAGCAGATGATATTTCCTAACGAATCAGAAGTTATATTTCAGTCATTTTCCTAGGTATTTATCTTTTTATCCATCTGTTCATTCAACATTACATCCATCCATATATTCACCCACCCATACCCCCACATTTCAACTATCTATCACTATATTTAGCTAAATAAGTTTGTGCACAGTATTTGTTCATTAGTTGCTTCTTTCATAAAAGTGAGAAAATTAAATCTTTAGAGATAGACAAAATTGGGTAGCCAACTATCCTGGTTGCCATGGACTATGGGGTTTCCTGGCATATGGAACTTTTAGTGTTAAAAATAGGAAAATTCCAGGCAAACAAGGAAGAGTTGGTCATTCCAGAAATCAAATATTAAGAAAGCAATTATAATGACAGATACAAATTATATAAGTACATCAACTTATATAATTGGCTATTTAACTTTTTAAAAATTGTGATTTCTTGCTTAAAATCTTTGTATAGCTTTATGGGAAAAAGTATGTTTTTACAAAGCATGCATACAGTACATAATAAACAAATCAAAGATACAGACATAATCATCTTATCTGACATTAAAAATTGCATTACATTGTTCACATTCAATAATGGTCCAAGTAGTTTTTTTTTTAAAATTCTTATTTGTTGTGATATTAACAAATACATAATTTTACTGTAACATTTGTTTTCAATTTTTTTAAGACAAGGTGTTATGTGTTGTAACCCTCATGTCATAGCCTCCCAGCTGTGGCTATAGGTGAGCACTATCATGCCTTGCTCTTTTCTTAGGATCTTGTCATGCTTTCCTAGCCAGTCTAGAGCTCTTGATCCTCCTACCACATCTCCCTGAGTTTCTGGGATTATGGGCATGAGCTACCATGCCCAGCTCTTTGGGTAGACTTGCAAAGGAACCACTGGGCCTCCCATGTGGTCCTGCCTATGTAACAGAAAGATGGTGTCCTACCAGAATGGGCCATTCCAGTTAAGTGGCCAAATTGTAGCAGAGTTTTACGGTTAACCCAATATGTTCTCTAGATAATAACAGTCTGCTTTTACTACCTTGAGCAAATAGAAAATTTGTTTAATTCATAGCCCTAACACTAATTTTTTGTAATGATGTATAACCAAAAAAAAAAAGAAGAGGAAGGACAAAGAGAGAAAAAGTGAAAAAGTGGGAAAGAAGGAAAGAAAAGGGAGGAAAGAAGGGAGGCAAGGTAAAGGCCAAAAGAAAAGAAAAAAAAGGAAAAGAAAGAGTTATAGACAGTGGATAGAATTTTGTATTGTAGAATAGCAATACTCAGGACTTAGTTTGTACCATAAGGATTTATTTCTTTGTTTTATGTCTAATGATTTCGGCACAGCAGTAATAATAAATTTAGACTACATAATACTACATATTTGTTTTATCCTAGCTGCAGAAACTAGCATCTTATCCTCTGAGAAACTTATCCAGTTCAATGGGTAATCTAGAGTAACAACAGACTAATGAGCATAATAGCCCCAGACACATATCCCAGCACCTACCACAGTACCTAATACTTAGTAAGAGCTGAGTAAATATTGTTGAATGAAAACAAAACAGACAGATTGTTAATTAAAGTTTATCGAACTACACAGAGGAAAACTCCATATATAACTAAACTGTACTTCAATGACTAACCCTGCAGTTACAGATTTTTTTTTTACCATTTTATTAGTCAAGTCAATAATAGGATGTTAAAAGAAACTAGAGAACATTAAGAAATCCAATATTCCTTTGAGACTGGATCAAATAAAGCCCTGTTTCAAAAAGTCATCAGCTTCTCCAAGCCTACAAAATTGGATGGTTTTTTTAGAACTACTATTACTACTTCAACTTGTATCTTCTGCATCACTTTGACCAGTAACATTAGTAGATGTCTAAAATCTAGCTAGAACAGGAATAAAAAGGAATAATCAGTTAACTCTATTCACATCTTCTTACATAAATTGGTATTTAGTAAACTGAAGTGAAAAAGCTAAAGCAAGAAATAGAAGAAAATACATAACTCAAAACAAAAATACATTATAAGTAGTAAACTACACATACTTTCAGAGATGACATTACTTGGTTAGAATATCTTTAAACAAATAATAAAGCAATGATTACTTCTGCATTTGTGACTGACTACAAGTGCCAAGGGTTAAACACGTGGGCGATCACGCAACCATATTTCTGGCCTCATCATATTTATGTTGAAACACATTGATGCTAGCAAGAATATATCTGAAGATCAGGACACACATATGGCCAGACATGCTTCCAAAATATTGATTAGCTTCTCTTCCCAATTAGTTACAGAGATGATGTACATCATCATGTTAGGTAACAATAAGGAATTACTTGTTTATTTTTTTAAATTCTCATGGGATTAGCCCTTCTTAACTATTGATACCTGCTCCTCAACACAATATTCCTTCTCCTAAATGGAATCACCTGACACACACTGTGCTGGTCATTCCACAGATACGTTCTCTTCTAAGATTCTACATTTGATCTTGGGCGAGTTATAACTCTGTGCCTCAGTTTCCTTATCCATAAAATGAAAATGATAAGAGTACTGATCTCTTAAGTTTATTGGGGAATTAGATAATCTAAAACATGGAAAGTGCTTAAAACAGAGCCTTATCACAGGATGCACTACAACTTTTAGTCATTATTACTGTTTTTCATTACTATTCCTCATTATTTCATTTTTCCCACCAATCTAAATCTAGAAATATGGAATTTTAGTACCAAGAATAAACTCATGGCTGACACAACAAACACAAATCTCTAGATCTAGTTCACTGCCCTTTATAATGCTATTTTCTTTAAGCTCAAGATTTACTTCTTCCCAGAAGCCTCCCTCTGTATAAACCAGACCCCTTAATGACAGTGGGAAACACTATAATATAAATTCTGGTCCCAGTTCTACCTGTGTCAGTCAGTGAGCCCCAGCTAAGTCCCTGTTCCATTAGCGCTCTAGATAACTCATTCCTAAAGTGTTTGTACTTGAGGATTGTTAAGGTCCTTTGTAGTTCTCATATTCTTATTTAATAAATCCTTTAGTGTCCTTTAATGCATTTAAATCACTTTATAAATTTAGCTTTTTGACACTATAGAATTTACCTCTAGATAAAACTATCTAGAGGTTAAACAGATAAGCATCAGGATCCTCTAGAGTGGGATCTATATTCCTCTTTTCCTTTCTCTCCATAGCACTTTGCTCATTCAGAAATTAGATGATTAGCCAGACAATGTCCAGGGAATGGAAAACAAAAGGTTAATAAATCTATCAGTACTTCCAGAAGTAATGTACAATATTATTGATGTTACACACCTTTCGTTAATACTACTACATGATTAAAAGACTGCTAAATTATATCATCTACTCATAAAATGGTTGTTCTGTTTTTGTTTTTTTTTTTTTTTCTTATAAAATGGTTGTTCTGTTTTTGTTTTTGTTTTTTTTTAACTGGGTAATTTTATGGTTTCTTTAGTTTTAGACCAGGGAGTGGAATTACTCTGTTCAAGATTGATGTCACTTATTTTTCTAATGAATCCATTAATATTATAACTTCTCCATGATATTATAAAAACCACCATGTGAGAGTTTTGCAATTAAAAGGAAACATTTTTGTTTATTAACATTTTCAAGTGACATAGTGTTTTGCAACAGGATAAATATGCATATGAACTAAATGTCAAGAAGCAATAATGAGCAGTCAGAACCACAAGGCACAGCCCTCACTTTTCACTAGCAACACTGTTGTACAGGACCAGACTAAAAATAAAATATTTTACAAGGAAAATTATAATTATTATTTTGTCGCCATAACACTGTTCTGCTAAAACCTGATTTTCTTCACCAGACAGTGAGGTATTTCAATATTTAAAAAGCTAAAAAGTCCTTAAACGATCACAAGCAGTATGGAATATTAATCTGAAGATTTATGTTTTCAAATTTGAAGAGGTCTAAAGGTTTTCAAGGCAGCTGCAAACATATACTCTTTCTGAAAGTGGAAGTTTCTAAAAGATCTGGAATGTAACCGATCTGATATATTATAAAGTCAGAGAAGAAACAGGAAAAGGAAGCATAGTATAAGAAAGAGAACCACATGATGTAATTGAGGCCAAAAGCAGAAGTCATTAATTTCACAAGTGAGCCTTGGATGATTTTAAAGGCCTCTTCAGTAGCATTAGTAGGATATCAATTTCTATTTTAAGAAGAGTAATATCAAACCAAAGTAGCTTAATAATAAATGAATCCTACAGCTATATTTTGTGAAAAGGGGTCATTTTAATTTCAGGGTCTTTTATTACCCAGCAAGGTAACTGACTGAACAGTGAAATAACAGTTACAATATAAATAAACTAAGTTCTCATCTCTTCAAAGCAAATCATTATTATTCAAGTGTTTATCTTCTGGGTTCTCTCACATATCAATATTTACATAATATAATGTTGGCCTTTTTAATATCAGAGAGAAAAGTAACTTTACTAAAACAATGTCAGGTAATTAACTCTGTACAATTTTAAACCATCTACTGAAGAGGGTAATAAAAGGGGAGAAGGTAGAGAAAATACAGAAATTGAGATAATGGAGGTAGTAAAGTTTACATATCTATTACCAGATGAGTTTAAATTTACTATGTCTTATTCAGAAATAAAAATGTTGGGACCAGCAGTTATAGTAATGGCTATGTCACTGGACTCCCACATAGTCGATGGTGGTTTGCGTCCCAGACCCGGTGGCTTAAAACTCATGCTGGGTAAGGTGTGCCTGTGTGCCCAAGATCCTGAGATGAAAATGAAGGAGAAGGGATTGCAGCATGGCCAGCCCCCCTGGGGGGTGATTTCTTGCTTTCTGTCTCTCTGTCTCTGTCTGTCTGGCGAGTGCACGTGCCCTATGGCAAAAACCTCTCAAAAAAAAAAAAAAAAGAAAGAAAGAAAGAAAGAGAGAAAAAGGTTGAGGTGGTATCTAAAGGTGCTCATCCTACTTGTGCCTAAAACTATCTATTCATTACAACAAAACTCTCTCCCAAAGGCCAGTATGGGATTGTTAAAATATGAGTAAACTATCAGCCACAACATAGCTAGAAAACATTGCAATGAAGAACCTTAATCTGAAGTTGCAATGTCTTCTCACAATCGGTGGTAGGTATGCAAGAATATCAAGAATGCCTTAAATTGGGAACCAGCAGTTAGCGTAATGGCTATGTCGCTGGACTCCCACGTAGTCGACCGCAGTTCGTGTCCCGGACCCGGTGGCTTAAAACTCACGCCGGGCGCGTGTGCGTGCGTGTCCAAGATCCCGAGAGGAGAATGGAGGAGAAGGGATTGCGGCGTGACCATCCCCCCTGGGGGGTGATTTCTCACTTTCTGTCTCTATGTCTCTGTCTGTCTGGCGAGCACACGCGCCCTACAGTGAAAATCTCTCCAAAAAAATAAAAAGAATGCCTTAAATTAAGAGAAGAGTTTGTATCCCTCTGAACACTTACATAATGAAAAAAAAAAGGCAAAGAAAGGAATAACGTAACATTCATATTTTTATGAAATTTTAATATATTTATTCATACTTCCTCGGTGGCCAAGTAAAAGGAGAAGCAACAGGTTGGTGGATAGAAAATTAGAAGGGCAAAAGAAAAGCTGCTAATGCACAGCACAATCTAGTTCAATTGTTAAGGAATCTTTTCTCACCATTAACTAGTAATAAAAGAGAACTAGGAGAAGAGAGAGAGTGAAAGTTGTCCTCTTTTCAAACCTGCTAAAACCATCTGCTGAGTTCAAGATGAACAGGATAGGGTCAAAGACTCCAACCTAGATTAGTTAGAGCACTCAGATCAACTATGATTTGAATAACATGTTTTGAATGCTCACAATGACATTGGCACCAGCATCTAACTAAAATGCCACATGGAGAGGAGGAACTCCAGTTTGTTCTGTAAAATGAGCATTTGGACATAAAACTATACCACTTGTAGCACTCAATGGAAATATAATGAATAGTAAAGGTGTATATTATTGATATGTTGAGAATTGTATGGAGGAGGGTACCATTTTCAATACTTACCTGGAATGAATTTTTCATGTGACATACGTTGAAATGAAGCATAGTTAAAATCAAAGATCTTTAGAGATCATGCTACTAATAGAGAACAGATTTAAAAATCTGCAGAATAGGAAATCAAGGGTTTCTCAAAGTGTAAATAATAGGTAAGATCACACTTGTGGATGATAACTCATTAATCAAAATTAAGGTCGCTATTTGTAACCTAATGCAAATAGAAAGGTTATAGAAATACACTTCTAAGCCTTGGAATTCTGGGAATTTTTTTCTTTTACATCTGAGACTTAAACTATTTGGGAACAGGTGTCATTTCCTTAGCATGTAATTTCTATTCCGAACTGATCACCACCACGCATTGAATAGGACGGTCTGCATTAGTAGCATGAGGACAGCCTTGATCTCACAGCTTTCATCATTAGCTTTTATATATTAATACCAGGTCACTGCCTCTGTTCAACCATCAATGCAGATTATTTCATTTGAACTCTGGAAAAGATAAAATCTCAAATTTGAAAGCTTAAGATTCAGAATTTATTATATTTATTCAAATGACAACTGAGATGAAAAAAATACAGTGGAGTGTTTTATGTCTAGGAAGTCATAAAATTTTTCAAAACAGCTAGTTTATTTTTAATAAAAACAATCTATATCTCTAAACATGAGCAAGTCTATTAACATTTATGATTAAAATAAACATTATATCTATGACATTTTAAGAAAGCTATGTTCACATGCTATGTTTGGTAACAGTCATTAACACCCAGTTGTCACCTAGAAAATAAAATGTTAAATTTATTATCAAATATAGATAACCTTATTCAAAGAAGTTCACATTAATTTATATCAGTGAGCTCCCCTCTTTGCATTCTCTGTTTATTTATTGGCCCATGCAATAAACTATTTATATAATAATGACAAAAATAATGGCAGGGGCCAGCAGGCATGGTAGTTATGGTGCTGGACTCCCACATGATCAGCCACGGTTTAAGTGCTGGACCTGGAGCCTTGAAAATCACACTAGGCGTGCATGTGTGTGTGTGTGCCCAAAATCTCAAGAGGAAAATGAAGGAGAAGGGATTGCAGTGTGGCCATCCCTCCTGGGGGTGATTTTTTCACTTTTCCTCTGTCTTTCCCTGGAGAACCCATTATCCCAAATGTATATTGGCAGACCCAACATTAAAAGGTCTGGCCCCCACCTTAGGTGGTTGTTTCCATGAATGAGAAATTAAATAAAATTTCCTTTTTTTTTTTTTTGGTAGAAATTTTCGCTTTAGGGCACATGCACTTGCCAGAAAGACAAAGAGAGACAGAAAGCGAGAAATCATCCCCCCTGGGGCGGGGGGATGGGGGAGGCCATGCTGCAATCCCTTCTCCTCCAAACTCCTATCAGGATCTTGGGCATGCATGTGCAAGCGCCCAGCATGAGTTTAAGCCACCAGGTCTGGGACTCGAACCACGATCGACTACATGAGAGACCAGTGACATAGCCGTTACACCAACTGCTGGTCCCTAATCAAATTTCTTAAAAGTATTTGTTTGCAAATAATTTGATATTTCTATTAAATAACTAAATTCCTTAAATAGTCATGGGAGATATCAAACAAATCAACATTTTACAGGTTGAGAAACATTAGGATACGTACAGTGACAATAGTGACATTGAAATGACTTGAAGTTTTTTTGGTTTTGGTTTTGCTTTTTTCCTGAAGCAAACAACTAGTTTAGGAGACTTACTCCACGAGTTAATAAAAATATATCACACTAAACAATTATAGCAGAGGAAATATTTAATAAAATGTATTTAATATTTTATTTATATATATCCTGAAACACCTTTTAATCTAAAACTCTCTCCTTTAAAGCTAAACATACTAACACTGTTTCTACTTTTTTTCTGAAAAGAAAATGGAAAGTTTATTGAAAGAACACTCAGGGGTCTGAGGCTGGAGGTGTTTCAGTCCACCCTACCAGAAGACATGATGTATTTATACAGGAGCGGTGGAGGAATAGGGCCACAAAAATGGCGGGTACTTTAATTAGCTTACTTGCCACTGTGACCTTATCAGTCCATCTATGGGTTTCTCTATGGGTGTCGGTTGTCAATAAGGGTGGGCTCTGGCCTTAGGATTCTGGTCCAAGGTTCCAGGATCATCTTCTTCTTTTCTCATGGGAAATTACCAAAAAGTCATTCAGGGACTGATCTAACATTTCCAGCCTTTATCTTTTATGCAACAAAAAGCTGGGGCAAGGGTGGGACAAGGGATTATGGCCAATGGTCTATCTTCTGGAACTGCTTCAAGCTGAGAAAGAGCATTGTCTTTTAGGATGATGGGGAGGGGAGAAGTATGGGTCCTCTCAGAGGCAGGTGTGAATATTGTACTCACTAGAGCACAAAGATGATTTTAGCCTGTTTGGGGGCCAATGGTTGGATGGTGTCTCCAATGAAGTGGTTTAGCATTTTTAGAAGTAGAGGTCCTGCAGAAACTAATAGAAGGGTTACAGCTGGGGCAACCAGGAGAAGGATAAAAGCTGCACTCTTCTTTCAAAGATAGGCAGCAATCCCTCTTTTCTGTTGTGAGATGGTCTAAGCCTCTTTGGTTTTGGAGATGTTTTAGGGCATATTATTTAAGATTGACGCAGAACAAAGATGTATAAGATTTTAACTATACCAACAGAACAATGTATGATAAATCAAGTTTTGGTTACATAAGAAAATATTATAAATTAATACTGATGCTATTACTTCGCTCAAATATTGTGCTGAAGGAAAATATTCAAATTTTGCTTTAGCATGCATTCAATTACCATTGTATAATGGCATCATAATTCTAGCTGTTCTGAATTATTATTCACAGCTAGTTTTTTGGTGTGATAAGTCTTCTAAAAGATAATCCTGCTTAGGAATTAGTGGGTAATTTTTATGGTCATCCACATAAGAAAATTAACATTACTATTTTCCTGGGGCTTATAAATTTTTGCTTTTCCTTTACTGAAAAATATGTAAGTACCTACAGATAAAATATACTAAATTAAACTTAGCTGAGTTGTGGTCTAAAGAATGTTTATAGGAAAAAAACAACCTTAAAATCCACTGAACTTCTTTCAAAAAATGAATAAGTATTCATAAATCAAGAATCTAAGCATGTACTTATGTTTCCTTAAAATGTGTCTTTGTGGCAGCTCATCCTATATTCTTGACTACAAATATCTAATTCTAGAAAAAGGCAGGAATAATCTCTTAAGTGCCAGATACAGTGACCTTTTCTAGTCTGCCTTCTTTCAACCTTGCAGAGGCTTATGGAAAAGTTGAACTGTTGAAATTCTTTGCTTGGCTTTCAAAACACCATTTTCCTGACTCTCTTCACTCTCACTCTAGAGTTCTGATTGTGCTTTTGTCATCACTACTTAAATTTTGCTAGATCCCAGGATTCTCTGTGAGAATATCCTTTCCTCAATCAATGTGTTGCTTTCTACTTTCACTGCTTAACCCACTATCTTACATACATGCATGTGAATTTTGCTGTTTTCAATCTGGGCTTTTCCTTTGAATTTCTGACTTAGACATCCTTCTATGACACAGACATCAGATATCTCATATACCAAGTGTAGAAATATGAGACAATCTTAAGTAGACGGTTTACGAGTATGGACTCTAGAGCCATAGTGCCTGAATTTGGATTCCACGTGTTCTAGGGATGTGAACTTGAGCAAGTCATTCAAGTTCCCTCTGTCTCAGTTTCCTTGTACGTAAAGGAGAGATCAGGGTGAGCATGGTGCAGCTGTAAAATCCTAAATTCTGCAAGGCAAACCTACCTGGAAAGGTTGTCACTTTGGGTTCAAAGACCTCCCTGAGTATACCAGGCATGTGTAATCTTCTCTCAGGGTTAACCTGGTGATACTTAAGATTGAAGCACTTGGGAAAACAATAAGTTCAAGAAGCTGGATGCTGGCAGGGGTCACAGGGCCCCCCTGGTTATGAAAGGAGACGAAGGGAGGCAGGAAGACTAGGTAAGAGCTTAATCTATTTAATGCTCTTCCTAAGCTCTTAGGGATGATCACTGGCCCCCTGAAGACCACAGTCTGTTCTACAACAGATCTAAACAGGCTAACATCCAAATTGAGATAGCAAGATTTTAAAGTTTATAAATTTCAACCTTTCCCCCATTTTCTCTAATCCATGATAATCTTGTCTCAACCTACCCTGGCATTCCAAGGCTAGGAAAAATAATAAAGTCAAAGATGCCTGGCCACAGTTCTGAAAGGGCAGATCTTGTCATGTTCACTGTAATCCAGTACTAAGCAAAGTGCCTGGCTTATAACTAGAGTTCAATAAATACTTCTTGAATAAAATAATAAATGTGAAAGGTGAGAAGGCCAAAATAAATAAATTCTATTTATTTATTCACTATTTCAGCAGACTCTGTTGATTCTACGTGCTTCAGAAATAACCAGATACTACACCTCTACCCGACCCCACTCAACCCACACATACTCCTGTAATTCCCAACTCCTGTAATTCTCAATTCCTGTTGATCCCAAACATACAATAGTGTCAAGGGCAATCGACTATACGCTCCTTCAATTTTCAAAATATGAATGAAAAACAAATACTTTTATAAGATCCTTTCTTAAAGGTCTCTCTTGAATTAAACATAGCCACAATTTGATTTTTAAGAGTGGCGAGAAGTTGATTTTAAAAAGGTATATAATACAATGATGAGGTATAATTAACTCAACCAAGAAAGCTGGAATTTCATGGTTATTTAACATCCCACCTTCTAGCTCCTCCACCTCCCAACATTAGCATCTTAACAGTTTACTTACACAGTACCCAAAAATGCCTGTAGGAAAATACATAAACATTAAATGAGATGCAAATTTGACATCTGCCAGTTCAGCCTTGCAGAGTTTTATCTTCTACATCTTAGCTAAATTTGAGTTTATCTTTAGGTATAAATTAATTCTCTTCTAGATATTGTAGGTTAGAAATTAAATATTAAAAATCTCAGCAGTAAAATGCTGTGTTTCAATACTACAAAATGCAAGTGTTATTGTGTGACCCTTAATATAATAGTTTTTTTTAGTATAAAAACAGAAATAATTTCATTGTTGGCCTTCTTCCTGCCATCTCTTCAGAGGTGTAATGAGGAAGTCTTAGTTAATATGTACCAGATGAGAAAGTACCATAGAAGACAATGCTTCTAATTACTAAATGTGAGACAAAAAAGAGTTGTGGATAGGAATATTAAATGGAGATCATCATTCAATCTTCAAATATGAGAGAATGGCTAATAATTTTATCAGCTCTTTTGTCAGTGAAGGGATTTGACAGAGATGTGAAAGAAAGTTCATAATCCAAGAGTACTGAAGCTTTAACGAAAATAATAAAACACTGAGGCAGTCACCAAGTTAATTCTGTCATCCAAAAGATGTTATGTCAAGCAATTGCATTTTCCAAACGATTTTAAGTAGAGAAAACTTACTGTTCCCTAGATGCCATCTAATCTATAGAGAAGCTTTCTCATCATCATTGAAAACAATATTTCATACTGTCTGATCTTCACATAACATGTAATAGGACAAAGTGACAGAGAAAAAGTTAAACCAACATTGCCTTGACCTCTAGAGATTTAGAATCTAAAATTGTACACATTCTGAAAATGTACATATCTTTATGAGCCAATCAGATCAATTGGTTGTCAATCTATTGACATCATATTTCTTAACTATTCAAAATTTGTTGCTGAGTGACAGAACCACCATGACAATAATGAGTAAACTCATTAATTTAAAAAAAGGCATGGCTGACTGAAAAAACAAAAACAAATAAATAAATTTGATACATTTTTATTCAATTAGTTAAGGTATATTTATGTATGTGTGTTTTTTAGTAAAATAATTAATGACAATCTCTCTCTCTTTTTTTTGGAGAGGTTTTTGCTATAGGGTACATGCACTCGCCAAAAAGACAGAGAGAGACAGAGAGATAGAAAGCGAGAAATCACACCCCAGGGGGGGATGGCCATGCCGCAATCCCTTCTCCTCCATTCTCCTCTCAGGATCTTGGGCATGCACGTACACATGCCCAGCATGAGTTTAAGCCACCAGGTCTGGGACTCGAACTGCGATTGACTACATGGTAGTTGAGCAACATAGCCATTATGCAAAGTGCTGGTCCCAAGACAATCTTTTTAAAGTTTACATATGTAAGCAGTGGGAATTTGACATCTTAAGATCTATTTGATTATAATTTATTCATGTTTATAATTTATTTATATGTTTCTTTGATTTAAGGCAGCTTACAGAAATATGAAAAATATAATGGAAAAAATAATTTGAAAGTGAGAATGATAAAAGTAGAGAGACTATAAAGATACGAAATAATAGTGAGATTAGTATTTAAGTTACAGTTGGTAAAATCCTGCTAGGAGAAATAGCTAAAAAGACTCAGAAATTTCTCTCTTAGTTTCCAGATACATAAATCACAGTAACTATAAAGTAAGGTAAAACCTTCCCTATAGACGGAGGCAGACGAGTCCATGTCAGAGTGCATGACATAGGAAAAACTCTGTAGGCCACTGCTGATTTTGAAGGTGGAAGGAGCCATTAGCCAAGGAAGTGGGCAGTCTCCAGAAACTGAGACAAGGCAAGGAAACAAAGTAATTCTCCTCCAGAGTCTCAGGAAAATAGCCCTGCTGACACCTTGATCTATGTCCAATGAAACACATGTTGGATTTCTAATCTATAAAATTGTGAGGTAACAAATCTGTGTTGTTTTAAGTCACCAAGTTCCTGGTAATTTGTTAGAACAGCAATAGGAGCTAATGCACGTTGTAACAAAACTCTCCTATACAAGATAAAAATAAAGACCAAAGTCCCGAAATACATTTTAAAAGAATAATGACAGAGAGGAGGACAATAAAATAAAATTTCAGACAAGTATTCACTAGAGAAAAAAATAAGAACAATATAATCTAAAATGATTAGAAAAATAGGATAGTTTAAAAACCCAAAAAGATTAAAGATGAAATAAGACCATAAACTGAAGATAAACATTTCAAAATAGGCAAAAATTAACACCAGGCTTAAAAAAGAACCAATAGAAATATGAAAGTATGTTGTCAGAAAAGTCATGACTTTTTTCAACATTTTTCTATGCAAAAATGCATCATGACTTTTCCAGTAACCCAATATATATAGACTTTGGAAAATAAATAGAAATAATAGATTGAATGAACTGCAATGGACCAGCAAATGACACAATGGTTACATTGCTGGACTCCCACATGACCAACGGTCGTTTGGGTTCTGGACCCAGTGGCTTAAAACTCGTGCCTTGCATGTGTCCTTGCATGCCCAAAATCCTGAGAGGAGAAGGGACTGTGATGTGGCCATCCACCTTGGGGAGTGATTTCTTGCTTTTTTGTTTCTCTGTCTCTGTCCCTCTGGTGAGCACACATGTCTTACAACAAAAATCTCTCTTTTAAAAAAAATGTAGACTTCCCACAGTAAAAGAGGGAATTATTACATATCAAATATTATTAAAAAGAGACCCAAAATGCATTACAGAAATATAATCCAATAAAAAATATAAAGGTGTGGTTATAGCACATGAAGCAACTGAGAAGCTCCAACACACATCTAATAGGAGTCACAGAATAAGACAAAAGAGAGGAAGGAGGAGAAACAAAATTAGGAGAAATTTTATATATACCTTTTCAGAACAAAAGCAGCAAGCATAAAGAAGTATACACTGAGGACACAGAAGGAAAAAAAAATTTTTAATCTACCTACAGAACCAGCACAATGGAATTGTAACATATCAAGATGAGAAGAGAAAAATCTCAGTGATAACCAGAAAGAAAAACAAGTTACCTAGAGAGGAGAATAATTAGACTGAGAGAGTTCTCATCAGCAATAGATTGCAGAAATCTATTAAATATTATCTTCAAAATATGAAGGCAATAGAAGTATCTATCAGTATGCAAGAATGAGCACCCAAAGGTAGTGCTCCCATAAATGATTAAATTTTATCTTCAAGGCCCCTTATTTGCATTGGTCCCTGTAATAATAAGAGTATAATGAAAGTGCACAGAGTTCAAGACAGAGGGAGAAAACACATCTATGAGGTATTTCTGGAAAACTGCCTAAAGAGATCTCAGTGGGAAAGAATCTGAATCTCCAAAGCACAAATTATTATTGGATCTTTTTCTCCTATTCTAAAAAATATGTATATATAAGCTCACTATTAATTTGGTAATTTTAAAGAACTTCCCTAAGTTATATATGCTACAGACCCTATGACCTGAATCTTTACTTTACTTGAAAAGAAAAATGAACCTAGGGAGAGAAGTGGGATAGAAGTAATATTAAACAGAAATTGATAAACTATTTTGAGATGATTAACCAACAAAGTACAAAAAACCTGGGGCCAGCAGGTGGCATAGTGGTTAAGGTTCTGGATATGCCTATGTGGCTAAACACGGTTCTAATCTCGTACCTGGTAGTTTGCTTTTTCACTTTCCCTCTCTCTCTATCTATCTATATCTCTCCAAAAAGAGAATGGAGAAGATATGGTGGTATTGCCACCCCTCCTGAGGGATGATTTCTCACTTTCCCTCTGTCTCTCTCTTTCTCCCTGGAGAGAATACATAAGGCCTATGGCAAAAATCTACAACAAAACAAAACAAAATAACAAATCCAAAAAACTCTGCCACATAACTAGATAGAATTGGTAATAATTGAACCTTTTTATAACCCAGGGAAAATAAATAATGGTTCTCTTTAAAAATGAGATTCCTGCATCCTCTGAAATCATGCTGGGCCACTCACTTTGGGTTAGCAAGAATTAGTTTTTTAGCATCCACTATCACAGGGTAAAACATCTTCCCTTGGTGCCTATTCTGCCTGAGATAACAGCTACAGAGTTAGGAGGGTGCATTATCAGGATCCACACAGAAAATGGTCTAGAAGTCCTTGATAAAGGCAGGTCTAAACAAAGTCATGTCTTAGTAACTCTTCAAAGACTAGGCCATTTAGGAAAGACAGTGGAGTGTAAATGGGAACCTTACTTTTGCCCCCCCCCATTTCACACCTGCTATTATCTTTGTCTATCCTACTATCCTTATCTAGACAATGAAATGGAGATAGCTACCTTAAAGGAAATGTTGTAAAATAAATGAGAGAACCATAAACTAAAATAGCCCAGCTTTTCAGAGAATTTATTTCATATGCCATTCAAGAGGTCTCCAGAAAATATGTATGCACCAACACATGGACAGCAATATGCTACCAGTGCGGTGATTATATTTAAGTCTTTCTGCTATGTGGCCTGCTGTTAATTTAAAGAGGAAAAGGATCTAGAAGAGTCATGTAGAGCTCTGTCTGAGGACAGCAAAGAAAGCCACTGAATCCAATTTTTACAAAGGAGGAGCAAGAGAGTAAGCACTCACTGCCAGGAAAGCCTCTATTCCTATAGCCATATGAAAAAATAGGTATTTGACACCCTTATTTTTCACTATCTTACCATTCATTAGTATGGACTGGAATAGCCTATGAGCTCCTTGAGACCAAAAGATATGTTTTATTCATAAAATTGTATTGCCATAACCTACTACAGTGCATGGAAAGTGCTAATAATACTTGTAGAATGAATGGATACAGGGATGTGAAACTCTACTTAGGTTGTTAAGGAAAGAGTAGGTGCTGACTACAGTATTTCTAGTTACAGAGACTCCTGAGCTAATTCCAGGATGAATCTATAAACCTCTAGCCATGATAGCCACAGGTCAGTGGCACTTCAAGAGATGACAAGGAGAACCAGCCCTGTTGTACAGTGGTTAAGTGCTGTGCATAGAAAGTCAGATCCCACATAGCTATACATGGTTTGAATCCCAGCCCAGGTGGCTTGAAATACATGCAGGTCATATGTGTATGCAGGTCCCAAATCCTGACAGGATGGAGAAATAGAGGAAAAAGGATTACAGAGTAACCATATTGTATGAGGGAGTGTCTCTCTCTGTCTGGTAAGTGAATGTCCCGCTGGAACTAAACCAGACATTATTTTAACAGAGAGAGAAAGATGACAGATTGTCAGTTCAGTAAGAAAGACTATTACAACAGAATAAGGAGGAAGAGAGTGGCAGCAAGGAAACCCAGATCTAACTACTTATTGTTGATTGTCTTCATGAAGAAGTACCAGTGAACCACCTTATACTCATTTTCTATTATTTACTTAGAGATAAGACAGGTAATGCACATTCACGATTAACTGCATATTAAATTACATTAAGTCATAGACACAACTATCTAAAAACTAAGTAAAAACTGACTGAAGGCAGAATAAATAAGTGACCATTTAAGAATGACACCAACTTCTGAGTGTCTCTGAAGCAGTGGTTGGCTGTCTAGGCTGCATATTAGCACTGTTTAATAAGGATGCCGGAGCACCCATCCCAAAGGTTCCAAACTGAATGGGTTTAAGATGTGTTTTTAAAAGTTCTCCAGCTGATCATCATGCAGTGATCACCAAAACTGTGCACACATTGAAATCTCCAGGGAATCATTTTAAAGCATACACACTCATGCCATACCCCCAGACAAATTAAATCACCCTATGTGAAACCAGCAGATGACGTAATAGTTATGCCACTGGACTCTCATGCAGTCAATGCAGTTTGAGTCCCAGACCTGGTGGCTTAAAATTCATGCCAGGCACATGTGCATGCATGCCCAAAATCCCAAGAGGAGAGAGGAGAAGAAGGGACTGTGGCATGGCCATCCACCCTGGGAGGTGATTTCTTGCTTTCTGTCTCTCTATATCTCTCTGTCTCTCTGGTAAGTGCACGTGGCCCTATAGCAAAAATATCTCCTCTAAAAAAAAAAAAAAACCCTCTGTAGAGGTAGTATCTAAGCATCAGTACTTCTTGAAGTTCTAGAGGGGATTCTATGTCATAGATAGGTTTGGGAAACACTTCTCTAAGGGGCCTAACCACCAGTGAACATTTTCAACCATCTAAACACTAGCCTAGTAACTCAATAGAGACCTACTACCCTTAGAATACCTCCTGTAGAGCAATTAAAGGAGATAAAAAACATACTACCAAGACTAGCAAATGGTTTAATGGTTCCATTGCTAGCCGACTGTTATTTGAGTCCCAGACCCAGAGACTTGAAAGTCACACTGTGTATGTGTGTGTGTGTGCGCACGCACGCACACATGATTTTTGAAATTTTAGAGAATGGAGAAGAGATTGTAGTGTGGCCATCCCCCCTGGGGAATGATTTCCCACTTCTGACAAGCACACATGCCCTAGAGCAAAAATCTTAAAAAAAAAAAAAAAAAAGAAAAAAGGAAAGAAAAGAAACATACTACCTTCCTTAAGAGTCATAGAGAATTACTTCCACAGGGTTTCAGTGAAAAGATACTGCATTGTCAAGAAAGTCACGATGCACTTTTGCAAAGAAAAACATAGGGAAAAACGTCATGACTTTCCCAACAACCTAATATAAAACAATCTTTGTATGAAGAGCTATTCTAAATGTTTTTGAGAGCTGGTAAGTTTTGGTAACACAAGCATGTTCAGCATTTTTATTGCAGTTTACTATGTATAAGCAACTGTTCTTCATTTGAGTCTGAAAAGTTGGAACATGAGATGCATTTGATGAATAATTTACCTATTCCTATGTGGTATTTCTCTAGCTATTTACAAGGGTGATACAGATGTCAATGTTCATTCATGAAAAAAGAACCAGAGAGAAGGCATCAAAGATACTAATAAGTAATATCAGATATAATGACAAAAGGAACAAGAAAAGAAATGCAGGTATATTTTATTTTGCCAGGTATATAGTTATTTCACTTAGGATAACAATGAATTAGTACTGACAGATCTCACCATGGAAGTGACTAGTCACATGATAAAAGATCTTAAAAATTTGACCAGTTCTTCTGCAGTATAAGAAGTGTCCTTCTTAGAAAAGTTGGTAAATGCCACCATTGTGGTAGATACTACTGATAGATTTCAGTTTTCTCACAAGCCTTTTTAATTCTGGAAAAACAAAAACAAAGAATTTTCTATTGGGGCCAGCAGGTGGCGTTGAGGTTAAGGTGCTGGACTCCCACATGACCAAAAGCAGTTTGAGTCCTGGACTCATTGGCTTGAAAATCACACTGGACATGTGCATGTGTACCCCAAATCTCAAGAAAATGGAGGAGAAGGGACTGTGTCATGGTCATCCCTCCTGAAGGGTGATTTCTTACTTTCCCTCTCACTGTCACTGTCTGGTAAGGGTATGCACCCTATGGCAAAAACCTAAACTAAGAAACACACTTTCTCCTATCATGAACATCCCTATTGCTCTCCATGTTAATTCATCGCAGAGTCTATATGAATTTGAAAGATAATAGCACAAAGTGACTTTTAACCAAAGGGGAAATTCAGTCACTGGCAGTTTAATTTTCTAAGGTCATTGGACAACTTTTGTTTGAGCTGTCTTTTGTTTGTTGGTTTTGTGTTGTGTTGTTTTGTTTTTGCTATAGGGCATGTGTGCTCGCCAGAAAGACAAAAAGAGACAGAGAGTCAGAAAGGGAAAATATCACCCCCTAGGGGGTGGCTATGCCTCAAATCCCTTCTCCATTCTCCTCTCAGGATCTTTGGCATGCATACATACGCACCTGGCATAAGTTTAAGCCACCAGGTCCTGGACTCACCACGGTTGACTACATGGGAGTCCAGCGACATAGCCATTACACCAATTGCTGGTCTGTTTGGGCTGTCAGTTAACATCCTATTGTAAATTATTCCTTTTTTTTTTTTTTAGAGGTTTTTGCTATAGTGTGCACGTGTTCGCCAGACAGACAGAGAGAGACAGAGAGAGAGAAAGCGAGAAATCAGCCCCCAGAGGGGATGGTCACGCTGCAATCCCTTCTCCTCCATTCTCCTCTTGGGATCCTGGGCACGCACGCACATGCGCCCGGCGTGAGTTTTAAGCCACCGGGTCTGGGACGCAAACCGCGGTCCTATACGTGAGAGTCCACCGATATAGCCATTACGCTAACTGCTTGTTCCCTAAATGATTCATTTTTAAAAGTCTTAAGCCTGGGCTCAGTTGCAGTGGTACAAGCAGGAGTGCACCCACGCCTAGTGACTGAGGCCACATTAGAGGCCCAGGGTTCAGTTTACAGTCCAACCTAAACAGATGGGGTTCAATGGGACATGCCTATTGTCCTAGGTAACTGGGAGGCGGGGGCAGGAGGATCATGACTTGAGTGAAATCCTATCATAAATATACTTCTCTCTCTTTCTCTCTCTCCCTTCCTCCTTCTCATGATGTATCTTCCTGTCTCTCATTAGAACAAAAAAATTTCCAGACCTGCTTTAGGAATTAGTCATTGCCTGCTTTGTTTAAAATACAAACTTTTTTTTCTGCTCATAACCTACAGATTGCTGGCCTGTGGTGGTTAAGGTGCTGGACACTTCCACATGGTCAACCATGGTTCAAGTTCCCAAACTGGTGGCTTGCTTTCTCATCCCCCACTCCCCATGTCTCTCTTTAGTCAAATTAAAATAAATGAATGAATAAATAAAATTAAATAAGTAATTTTTCGAAAAGCCATTTTACCAGATATGTCAGCTACCAATTATGTGTGAATTATAGTAACTTAAGTTTGGTTTTGTGGGTGAATTGGTGCTGGCCCTAATTATTACCTAACCACTAATACAAACCTAGTAAATATATTCTTTGTGTACAACTACATTTGAGCCTTATATGTATCAAATCCTTTCCAAAGTAATCCATCTCTAATTTTAAAAAATAAATAAATAGAATACACATCTGTGGTATCCACTGGGATATCTCTGAAAGGAATCAGAACTGGGTCAGTCAAAAAGTACAGGATACACTCGAGTTGCTTTAGTCATCAGGCCTTTTGTTTGGAAAACCTCAGTGAAAGCTGGGTTAGCTGATTACCAGAAAAGAAATTAACAAATGAGAAAGCTGACTTAAGAGTTACTGGGAAACAATGGTTAAAAAAAATAAAAATAAAACTCCAATCTTCAGCATCCTACAAAGAGAGGACATGGAACAGATTTTTTTTAATAGTCTTAAGTACTTTATATATCTCCCCCACCCACTCCAAAAACAAACACAAAGAGAAGCTAGTATATGACTTTATTTCTATATTGTCAGCATTTTTACTAAAACCATGCTTTGTTTTCCTTTCATGTCACTAAGTTATTTAGTTTCTGAGACTACTGGATATTTCCCCTGGGGAGTCTGGGAAAGGATCCAGGGAACTGTCCCAAGTAAATGCATCTAGTGAATAGAACACAGGACAAAGGAACCTGAGAAGACCAATCTCAGTACCGTGCCTTCTGAAGAGTCAAGTCTATTCTTATTATCATCAGAAAAATATTTCTAAAGAGTTTTGAAGTCCTGTAATAAAAAATTCCTTATAAATACAGGACTGCTTATGTCAGTATAAAAATTCTCAGAGATTCACTATAGTTTGAGCTTTCATACTTAAAAATCTCCTGGGGAAAAATTTTTTCAGAAACATCTACCTTCTAAGATAGAAGTTGGCTAAAACAAGAAAAGTAAATTCACTCTAATTGTGGCTAATCACAGAGGCAGTTATACAGTAAAATGCCTTTTTCAAAATCTTAGGTTTTACAACTTTTTAAAAAAGAATTATTTATTCTATTTTATGTGTCCTTACTATTTTATTTAAATTTGACCAGAGATAAAGGGAACGTGAAAAAGCAAGCTGCCAGGTCTAGGACTTTAACCAAGGTTGGCCATGTGGGGGAGTTCAGCACCTTAACCACCACACCACCTACCAACTTCAGGTTTTACCATTTTAAGAAGAATCATTATTGGTTGTATCATAAGCAGCCTATTTTTTAGAATAAGCAACAACAATATTGGTATCAATAACAATATCAATAGCCCACATGAAAGAAGGACTATAAATAATTTGGTTTTCTCCTCCTGAACTGGTGCTTCTCCAGCTTTGGGCCTGAGTTAATACTCAACTTCTCTGTTTGGTTATTCCCCCGGTCTTTTCTTCTCTCAATAAGCTTCTCTTTTCGCCCATCACAAAATTTAGCTCTGTATCAGAGGACCAGACAATAAAATAGAGTTGAGAAAGAAGGACAAGAAACGCATCATAGATAAGAAATTCTATTCAGTGCCAAGTGTACCAAAACAGCTTCTGATAAATTAGTGTATCTCTGCTGTATCAGTTCCTCAAGACTGAGGAAGGGAGGGCTATACCAGATTACAGAATATTGAATTTTTTAACTTCTATATAAATTAGCATTTAGTATTTTAATTCAAATTAAGCGGAATCTTTCAGGTAGACAGGTAACATAACTCAAGAAAAAGAAATTCATTTCAAAGGGAAGTTCGATTTACACTAATAGAAGTATCAGTAAAATGGTGATTTGTAATAAAAGGAAAAGAAAAAAGAAACAGGTCACTAGAAAAAGAAGCAAGGATCAGTGCACTAAAATTTTCAAAACCATTATCTTTATAAAAATAGTTTTAATGCTGCATTCTAAAAGAATTCTATTTGATATATTTTAGCATATAAGAATTTAAAAATTCATCTATACACTGACTTCTCAATTTTTAAAAACTATATGCCATTGAGACATAAGATTTTTGAATCATTCTGTTGTTTTGACTTTCTAAATGTCCTTTTCTCAATTTCTGCTATTTTTTAAGCATGATAAGAGCTTCCCTGTCTTGAAGACATTTAAAAATACTTCATTTTGAAGAAACTATCAAAGGGACATCAACTGGCACATATGCTTGGCATCAGGGCATACCGAATGGCCCAATTAAACCATTTGCAGTCTTTACAAGACACCATTTAAATGTACCCAAGAAATGTCAAATGGTTCCTCATGCAAAATTATCTTTACCAATGAGCTATGCCACAGGAGCTGAGCACATAAATCCCTACAAAAGCCCATGAGGTGCTATTTGTCTCAGCACAAACTGGAGGATGTTAGTTACCAAAGAAAAGGAGTTTGCAAACTGAACACAATAACCAAAAACACCTCCAGAAGAGAGAGTATGGCCAGAGAGAAGTGAATGTGCCAGTACCTCCTTCTGCTGAAAAGAATATATCCCTGCACCAGGCCCTATAATCATTGGCAGTAGGAAAATTTCTGTATATCTTCCTTTCTCCACTGAACAATTACTTGATGGTTCAAGTAAAGGCTTCTTGATAAGATACATTTGAAAAAAAAAAAAAAAGTAAAAGATAAAGGAGAGTTATTAGGAAAGTTACAGGATCTATCAATATATTCCCTACTAGAATGGTTTAGAACAAACAAAAAAGAAAGAAAGAAAGAAAGAAAGAAAAAGTAAAAAGGGAGAAGGCCACCTTTGCTCAGTACCCACTCCATCAGGACATCCGCCCTAGACTGTCTTACTACATGGTGAACTGTTCGCAACTGGGAGGCATGCTGCAGAACAGCTGATCCCCTCCTTGACATACTTTGGAACTCTCAAGTGTGTTCACTGAGACTTAGAGAAGCCCCTCTTTGCCTGGTTCCCATGCCACTGGGACATTCACCTCTGTGACAGGCCTGGCTACACTGAGAAACAGGGACACTGAGCTGTAGAGAGACTGTGGCTTATCTCCTGCCACCCACCTCTGAATTCTCAGATTTCAGTGTTTCTTGAAGCACATGGCACACAAATCATTTTGCACACCCCCTTCTCTCTCAACTGAAGTTCAACAGCTCAGCCCAGGTGCACCTGTTTTCTAGATACTGGGAAGAATTTTAATTATCCAAGTCTAGAGACAGCAGGCAGATTGCTGAGTGAGCACCAGGCAGGTAAAGTAGCAGAGATATCGGCAATCACCTCCTCCTGCTCGCCTGCCTTTGAACACTCAGAATTAACTTAAATAATGTAGGACATATCCTGTAATTAACCTGATGACTAGAAACCACTGCAGAGGCACAAGAAATATGGAAAACCGAGAAAATATCTCTCCTTCAAGGGAAAACACCAATTCCTCATCATACACAGAAAATTCTATGAAATTTGTGGAAATAACAGATAAAAAATTCAGAATATTTATAGTGACAAAACTAAATGAGATGCAAGAGAAAAGAGACAATGAACTCCAGGAGACGAGGAAGTCTGTTCACTATTTGAAAGAACTAATAGACACCATAAAAAAGAATCAAATGGAATGGATGAAGACTGTAATACAGGAAATTAAAACCTTCCTTGACAAAGTATTAAAAGCAGATTAGATCACACAGAAGATCGAATCTTGAATGTAGAAGACAAAACCTCTGACCTAGGAAAAAATTATCAAAAATACTGAGAAAATAACCAAGAATGTGGACAATATACAAGAAATACCAGATACCATTAAGTGCCCAAACATCCAGATAATTGTATCCCAAAAGGTAAAGAAACTAATAAAGATATTGATAATCTATTCCCTGAAATCCCAGAAGAAAACTTTCCAAACTGTGAGAGGCATTCAAAAATCCAGATCCAAGAATATAAAGGACCACAGATAGAATCAACCCAAGAAGACCTTCTCCAGGGCACATCATAGCCACATTGGCCAAAACCACAGACAAAGACAAGATACTAAAATTGACAAGAGAGAAACATCAAGTTACTTACAAAGTTTATCCCATCAAGTTAACATCAGACCTCTCATTGGAAACAATGCAGGCAAGGGAAGAATGGTGTAAAATATTCAAAGTGCTAAAGGTAAAACAATTTCAACCAAGATTACTATACCTGGCCAAATTATCCTTCATATGGGAAAAAAAAGATAAAAACATTCTCAGACAAACAAAACCTGAAAGAATTTACCAACTCCAGGCCAGCTTTTCAAGAAGTTCTGAAGGAAGTGTATACCAGGAAAACTAAAGTCAGACAGACAGAAATAAGAGAACAAAAAACAACCAAGACAATGCCTCACTTAATGATAGGAACAAGTCTGAAAATATTGATAATAACGTTGAATGTTAAAGGACTAAATTTTACAATCAAGAGACACTGACTTGAATGGATCAAAAAAAAAAAAAAAAAACCCAAATTCTCTATACTTCCCTACAAGAAATGCATCTCAGGGATAAAGACATACATGGATTAAATGTCAAGGGCTAGAAAAGGTATTTCATGCAAATGGAAATCAAAAAAAGGCTAGAATCATGATACTGATTTCCCACAATATAAGTTTTAAGACAAAAAAATGTAAGAAGAGACAAAGAAGGGCATTATGTAGTAGTTAAAGGATTAATTCATCAAGAAGACATGACACTAATAAATATCTATGCACCCAATTCAGGAGCAGTCAAATATGTTAAAGAAAGACTGCTAGATTTAAAAAGAGAGAAAGGTTACAACACTATAATCATCGGGATCTCAACACCCCATTATCTTCTTTAGGCAGATCTTCTACACAAATAATAAGCAAAGAGATACAGGATCTAAATGATACCATAAATCAAATGGACTTGACAGATCTCTATAGAACTTTCCATCCTAAAACCACAAAATATACATTTTTCTCTCCTTTGCATGGAATCTTTTCAAATATTTATCATATGATAGGGTGCAAATCAAGCATTTACAGATTAAAAGGCATAGAAATTATATGCAGCATCTTCCATGACCATGATGGAATTAAACTGGTATTAATTTCATGCAGCATCTTCCCTGACCATGATGGAATTAAACTGGTATTAATTTTAGGGGAAAGTACTTGAAAATATACAAACACATGGAAACTAAACAACCTACTTCTGAATGACTTCTCAACTACCAAAGAAATTAAGACTGAAATAAAAAGATTTATGGAAATAAATGAAAATAAGTACACAAGTTTCCATAATCTATAGGACACCGCAAAAGCAGGCGTAAGAAGGAAATTTATAGCAATTAGTGTTCATTAAAAAAAATACTGCTTCTGTTGATATAGAGTCATAAAATTATACAAAATTATAAGACGTATTTTGAACATTATCTTTAAAATTCAGTATTTTGAAATTTTGAAAGTTGTTTCTAAACTGTCAAGAATTATGGAGTATGAGCTAAATGTTTTTGCTATGTAAAGTAAATGTTTGTGGGAAAATGTAAAAACAAATAAATGAAAGAAAAAAATACATACATGGAAAAGTGGCAAGTAGACAATATCATGCCTCAGGGAATTAGAAAAAACAACAACAAAATCAAAAAAAATGCCAGGAGAAAAGAAATAATGAGGATTTGAGCAGAAATAAATAAAATAGAAAATAAATGAACTGTACAGAAAATAAATGAAAGCAAAAGCTGGTTCTTTGAAAAGATTAACAATATTGACACAACATTAGCTAGATTGACTAAGAAGAGAGAATGGAACCAGATTAATCAAATTTGCAGTGAAACAGGCAATATTACAACAGACTCAACAGAAATTAAAAAATCTTCATTAAAAGGTACTATGAATGAATATATGTCAACAAACAAGAGAATCTACATGAGATGGACAAGTTCCTGGGCACATATAATCTACCAAGATTGAATCAGGAGGACATTGAAAGCCTGAATAGACCCATGACAAAAAATGAGATTGAATCAGTAATAAATAACCTCCCAACACAGAATAGTCCAGGTCCTGATGTCTTCATTTCCATTTCTGAAATCTACAAAACTTTTAAAGAAGAGTTAACCCCCTTTCTACTTGAACTATTTCTAAAGATCCGAAAGGAAGGAAACATTCTAAACTCATTCTTATGAAGCCTCCATCATCCTCTCATTCATAAAACAGATAAAGACATGACAATAAAGGAAAACTACAGACCAATATCTCTGATGCATATAGATGAAAAAATTCTCAATGAGATACTTGCAAATTGTAGCCAACAACATATAACAAAGACTATACACCATGAGCAGGTAGGCTTTATTCTAGGGATGCAATGGTGGTTCAACGTATGTAAGACCATAAACATAATACTCCATATTAACAGAAAGAAAGTCAAGTAAAAACCATATGATTGTTTCAATCAATTCAGAGAAAGCATTTGATCAAATACAACATACCTTCGTGATTGAGACTCTTAGCAAGATTTGCATAAAAGGGTTATTTCTCATCACAATAAAAGCCACATATGAAAAACGCATAGGAAGCCTTATACTGAACGGAGAAAAGCTGAAAGCTTTTCCACTAAAAATTGATACTAGACAAGGCTGCCCACTTTCTCCACTCCTTTTCAACATAGTGCTGGAAGTCTTAGCCAATGAAATCAGAAAAAAGAATGATATAAAAGGCATTCAAATAGGCAAAGAATAGTTGGAAATACCTTAGAATATACTTACAAGATCCAAAGGTATCCATGAAAAATCTTCTCAAAATAATAGATGAATACAGTAAAGTGGCAGGATATAAAATCAACATACAGAAATCTATAGCATTTCTATATACGAACAAGTTGACCAAGTTAGAACAAAAGAAAGGAATCTCTTTTACAATAGCCACAAAATGTATAAGATACCTAGGTTAAATCTAACTAAATCAAAGACCTTTATAAAGAAAACTTTGAAAATCTTTAAAAAAGAAAAAAAACGATGTTGAAAATTGGGACCAGCAGTTGGCGTAATGGCTATGTCGCTGGACTCCCATGTAGTTGACTGCGGTTCACGTCCCAGACCCGGTGGCTTAAAACTCACGCCGGGCGCATGTGCGTGTGTGCCCAAGATCCCAAGAGGAGAATGAAGGAGAAGGGACTGCGACGTGGCCATCCCCCCTGGGGGGTGATTTCTCACTTTCTGTCTCTCTGTCTCTGTCTTTCTGGCAAGTGCATGTGCCCTATAGAAAAAAAAAAACAAAAAACCTCTAAAAAAAAAGATCTTGAAAATGACAAAAAGGGGAAGGACATTCCATGTTCCTGGATCAGAAGAATTAATATAATCAAAATGTCAATTCTATTCAAATTAATCTACATTTTTTATGCAATTACAATCAAATTACCAAAGACATTCTTCACAGATTTAGAGAAAACAATCATAGAATTTGTCTGGAATCATAAAAGACCTCATATTGCCAAAGCAATCCTGGGCAAAAAGAGTGGAGTGGACAGCATCTCACTCCCCAACCTCAAAATATTCTATAAAGCTGTGATAATTAAAACAGCATGGTATTGGCACAAAGATAGGTAGATCAATGAAATAGAATAGAGACCCCAGGAATAAATCTCAAAACATACAGACAACTGACTTTTGATAAAGGATGTCAGTCAACCCAGTGGGAAAAGGAAAACCACTTTAGCAAATGGTGCTGGAAAACTGGTATTCACCTGCAGAAAGATAAAACTGGATCCCCATTTTTCACCATTAACAAAAGTCAAATCAAAATGGATCAAAGATCTAAACCTAAAATTTCAAACTATAAAACTACTGGTAGAAAACAGTGGGGAAATTCTGGGAGACATCGGGGTAGGCAAAGGCTTCTTAAATAAGACCCCAAAGTACAGGCAATAATCCCCAAAAGAGACAAGTGGGATTACATCAGATTAAGAAGTTTCTGCACAGCAAAGGACACAGTAATTAGTGTGAATAGAAAAACCTCGAATAGGATAATATTTTTGTAAACTGCCTCAGATAAGGAGCTGATAACCAGAATATACAGGGAAATCAAGCAGCTTGCCCCCACCAAAAATAAAAAGATTAATTCAATTAGAAGATGGGAAAATGAGCTGAACAAAAAGCATTCTAAGGAAGACATACAGAGAGTCAAAAAGTAAATGGAAAAAATCTACATTCCTCATCGTAAGGGAATGTAGATTAAAACCACAATGAGATACCACCTAACCCCTGTCAGAATGGCGAAGATTAAAATACTAAAAATGATGAGTGTTGACAAGGTGGTGTTGAAAGGAGAATTCTCCTACTCTGTTGGTGGGAATATATATTGGTCCAGCCTCTGTGGAAAATAATATGGAGGTTCCTTAAAGACCTACAAATAGAACTACCATATAATCCAGCATTTTTCATTCCAAGGTATCCACCCAAAGGACAGGATACTATACAGTTAGAAAAGTGCTTCCACATCCATGTTTACAGTGGCATTATTCACCATTTCTAAGATATGGAACCAACCCAAATGTCTATGAACAGAAAAATGGATTGAAAAGTGTGCCACATATACTTTATCTAATACCATTTAGCCATAAAAAAACAAGCCCTGGCATTTGATATAAAGTGGACATACATGGACAATTTATTGCTGAGTGAAGCAAGTCAGGCTATGAAAGAGAGACATGGTATGTCTCTGTTTAATATGTACCTACTGTCTGCATTCTATGGTAGAGACTGAAAAATTGGAGGGCATAAAAGCATTGACAAAAGTTATGGATACTGGAGACAGTGTGGAAGGCGGGTAAGAGAGGTATA
>NW_006159742.1:1651255-1657758 GCF_000334495.1 Tupaia belangeri chinensis | reverse complement strand
GGATATTAGGGAGACAAATAGAGAAGCAAGGTATTTGTGGGATGAAGAAATGTTTTATTACCTATTGATGATAACATTTGTAGTAATTTCAACTGGACTGGTCTGAGGTGTATTTCATGTTGGGTAAACTCTCTCTACAAGCTAAATGATGTATAGTGATTGAATGTATAAACAAAAGAATAATACTTTTATTAAAAATAAGGCAAAAAATAGAGCAGTATATTTATGTCTCAGGAGAAAGAAGGGCTTGTGGTCAATGTATACTTTTAACTGGAAACCTTAAATTAAGTTTTATTTATTTAGTTCGTATCTTTTCTGTATTCATAATAATGCTCTGCTTTTCGTCCCTAATGTTTATCTTTTATTTGTGTGTGTGTGTGTGTGTGTATGTGTGTGTGTGTGTGTATACGTATGTGTGTGTGTGTATATACGTATGTATGTGTATTTGTAAATATAGACAATTCCTGTGTAATCATCATTGGATTTAAATATGTAAATGTACACCCATAACCATGTACTTTTACAGAGTTCAAACTTAAAAAAATTAATTAATAAGAAATAAAATAGTTGGACTGACTCAAAAGTGACCACCAGGACTGACTACCCACCCTGCCCTCACTCCTTTTCTCTAGCCATGCCAGGCTCTGAATGTGGTTCTGGTCTGGCAAGAAGCCCCCACCACAGAAGTCAAGAGCTCTCATACCTTGGCTGTCCTTACTGCCTCTTTGGAAGCTTGCTTCTGTTGCTAGGATACCTGTCAGAGATTCCCTCCCTAACTTGCTAGCAAACCCGTGCCTGGGTCTCTGTTCTCTGCACTTCCTATCTTTCTGCTCAATGCTGGTTCCTAATCTGTTTTGACCCCTGCCTGCCTTAGCAAACTTCTCAACTGCTTTCCCACACTGAACCCTCAGGCTATAGTTCTTTGCCACTAGAAACAAGTTTAATTGCTGTCTATGGTTAAGAAAGTATAACAATGGCTGACTGAACAATAACCTATTGGGAATTAAGGGAAGTGGAAGAATGACTTGCAAACCTATAAACACCAGCCTAAGCAGTAAATATATGTATTTGAGCATGCCTTTTTACAATTATGGCATATAACAAGGTAAATTCTAGTGGTTAGTTTATGCTAATATCAAAAATATCAAAATTGATGTGTGTGGGCACACTATGGTTTGAATGTGCCCCCCCACAAACTCATATGTTGATCCAATTATGGTATCAAAAGGTGGAGCTTTGGGGAAGATTAGGATTAAGGTCTTTGGGGAAATCTCACATGACTGATTCCTAGGGAATTTATATGCAGAGGGAATTAGAGATGTACACACATGGAACACAGACCAGTCTCTTTGCCTGTCACCATATGCTGTAGGCAGAAGAACCCCACTGCAGATAGCCCCTGGGCCTTGGACTTTTAAATCAGAAGCTAAATAAATCTCTATTTTTTATAAATCATCTAGTTTCCTGTTATTAGCAACAGAATGAAATAAAACAGCATGGCAGAAACAGACTACTTCTGGCATATTTAATATAAATTCATGGCATTTAACTTTTCTAGTATTTTGTATGAGTTAAGCCAGCTGATCCTGTGGACTGGTAGTTAAGGGAGCTGGATCTCACACCGGCAGCCACATGGTTCAAGTTCCAGACCCAGAAGCTTGAAAAACATACCAGGTACATGTATATGTGCCCCAAATCTCAACAGGATAAAAAATGGTGCTTTCTCTTTCTCCCTGTCAGTCTCTGTCTCTGTCACCCTCTGGTAAATTAAAATGAGTAACACAAACGTAGGCTTTATCATCTATAACATATCCAGTTACATAAAGCACTACACTAATGACATTCTGTCAATCATACAAAGCTGAACAATGGTTTCGATGATTTTACTCAGTGACATAGTCCTCCTGTCTCTTAGTCAAGATGAAGCCTGAGATGTAAAAGTAGATGGGGGGAAAAAAAGCTCTTTTATGTACACAATATATTTACTTGGAAAGAAATTCAAAGGGTTAAATTCTTCTAAATTTATTGATATATCAACATCATTCCAAATAGCTATAAATTTTAGATATTTTATATATTTGACATGAAGCTAGACCATGTATTGGAATTTGGTCTCTAACATAATGGCATTGGGAGGTGGTAAGACCTTAAGAAGAAAATCCACTTTCAATGTGTGTTGACATCTTGCCAGAAAAGATTGGCATGAGTCAGGAAGCTACAGAGGAAGAACTGACTTCAGTGTGGGTGGGCACTATATAACTGGCTGGGAGTGCAGGAAGGACAAAAAAAGAGGAAGTGGAAAAGCCTCTTCCTTCTCTTTCGCTCTCTGCATATGCCTGTAGACAAGCTTGCTTCTCTTGGCCATGTCGAGAAATACAACCAGAGGACAGCAGATGCCCTTAGAAATTTCAGCTGAAGAATTGTGAGTCAAATAAACCTCCATTTGTTATAAATAATCCAGTCTCAGATATTTCTGTGCAACACAATATTGGACTAATATACTTTACTTCTAGAGGAATTACCTTGAATTCTTTCATTTTTACTCACAAATATAATTTTTCCATATTGTTAATAGCATTATCTTTTGAGTTCATAAAGGCCACAACATTTTGGCTCCCCATGATAATAATTATGGTAAACTATTTTCTCATGACTCACACTCTCCCTTTGCCCTACACTTGTCAGAGCTTGCTTCCTGTATTTGGTTCACTGGCATGGTACTTTTACCTTTAGGCAGACTTATACTTTTTATGAAATATTAGGAGTCTTTGAAAAGTTCATAGAAAAATGGAATGAAAGTATATTTCGGTGCAAAAATTTTTTCAGATCCAAGTGTAGTTTTCTCATAATATGCCATTTTCATAAACTTTTTGAAGACCCCTGTAGGCACTAGGCATATGCCTCTTTCATTCAACAACACAGGAAAGACTTAACATTGCTTTGAGCTCATCATCCTCTAAGAAGATGTTCCCAAATTATTTTTAAAATAACAGTCCTTTTCTATCATAATTCTTATTCATGACTTATCATGTACTGTCTTGAGCCCTACTATCAAATTTCTGATTTAGAAAAGCTAGGTTGGGGATAGTTTGTAGCCTATGGGTTGGGGGACCCAGAACCAACATGGCTGACTCTACAGTTTGAATCTCAGGCCTGACAACTTGAGTGCCACACTGGGCACATGTGTGAGGTGTCCGAGGTCCCGACGGGAGCTTTTGCCCTTTCTTCCTGTGTCTCTCTGATAATGCTTACAACCTTTAGCAATTTAAAAATAAAGATAAAAATATCTAAGTCTTTGAAAATGGAACTAAATAACTGAAATAATTATCTTTATTTTTCTTTAAAACATTCATTATATTTTCTCACCTTGAGGCTCTTTTAATGTTTTTCCTTTATGTCCTCTTTATCACATCTTATCACTGGTAGTTAAATAGGCAGTATCTTTTTTTTTTTTTTGGAGAGGTTTTTGCTATAGGGTGCATACACTCGCCAGACAGAGAGAGAGAGACAGAGAGACAGACAGCGAGAAATCACCCCCCCCCAGGGAGGATAGCCATGCTGCAATCCCTTCTCCTCCATTCTCCTCTCAGGATCTTGGGCATGCACGCACAGGCGCCCGGAGTGAGATTAAGCCACCGGGTCCAGGACTCGAACCACGGTCAGCTACATGGGAGTCCAGCGACATAGCCATTATGCTAACTCATGGTCCTGATAGGCAGTATCTTCATTATATATTTATAATAGGACTACAAACTTAAATTAAATTAAGTTCATTCTTAAAACATTGGAACTTATTTATTCATATAAAGGAGAGTTAAATACTTAAGCCTTTTGTAATTATTCCAAGGAAAGTTAAACATTTTTTCCTTTATAGCCCATAGTACCTAGCTTTGAGTTCCCTAAAATATTTAATTATTACAGACCTAACTTATCCCTAGACTAGACTAGACACTTCAAGAAGGGCATTACTTATTATTTCCTCTGTTCTCCCAAGGCCTAAATTAGAGGCTAGAACACATAAGGCACTGAATGAATGTTCACTGGATTGATTTTACATATTTCAGCATACATATTTGTCATTCACATATTGTGCTGACCAATTGGGCTAGGCATTGAGCTACTGCTTTGGGGAGATCTCAAAGCAAATTTTCCCCATGGGTAAACTTAATATCCTCATCTGTTCACGCTGATGATTTCAAAGATCTAAAATTATGATATTCTATATATGATAAGAAGGTAGAGCATTTTCATTCAGGGTATGTACATATACACTTCTTTAGACTTTATAACCTATGGTAATAACTTTAAGATTCAATAACTAACTGAGAGAGAGGGAGGGAGGGAGGGAGAGAGAGAGAGAGAGAGAGAGAGAGAAGGTCTGTTCTTTCAGAATTCAAGTCCTGTGAAAGTAGCCAATGCTGTCTCATTAGCTGGTAAGCTAATGGAAACAGTGCCAGCATTTCTTTCAGTGTCTAGAAAACAGAATCCACAATGTGCCAAGTCGTCGCTGATTTATTTTTGTAAACAGCAGTGTAATAAACCTAAGGAAGCCAAAAAAGCAAATTTTTAAAAAATAAATATTCATTTGCTATCAAGATGGATATGACCTTTTTACCCAAACCTATTACTGACAATTCAGAAAGACTATGTGAGCTAGTCATTCATTTATCTTAACTGCATTTGCAGGTACTACCACAACTCAAGTTTAAAAATGCCCTCAATTTTGCATTCCTGTGACTTTTTACACAGGAACCACATTACTTTCCCCATGTACCTTATTATTTTCTGACCTTTCAGGAAAATTCAGTAATATAAATCTACAAAATGAAATAATACTCAAGAATTCTACTTTTCTCCCTCAGCATGCTTTTATATAAACTTTGACTCCAAATTCAGTGTATTTTACAGTATTTCTATGAAGAGACACCATAGCAGGGTTTAAAACGAGGCGTGTTCAAGAGTCAAGCTGCTTGAGTTCCAGCTCCAATACTTAACTGTGGTAAGATTTGCAGGTACGCTATCTCAGGCTTTGAAATCTTAGTTTTAAATCTACAATGGAAGTAATTCAGTATCCATCTTATTTTTTTCTTAACGACAACAAAAAAATACCTAAATAAATTCATGCAACATGCTTAGGGCAACTAAGAACTCTGTGGGACTCAATAACAATTATTATGCATCATCATGAAAACCTATTTTAAAATAAGCTGCTTGGGAAAATAGATATTGTATACATGTTCAAAGCTTGCTTTCTTCCTATTTTGGTTCAGAGGCTGACTTAAATGTACAGGTATTTTACTTTCTTAGATGAATTTCACTCTCACAAATTCTAAGAAATCTATAACATTAGGTTTCTGGGATTTAGACCAGGGTAGGGCCCAATGCTCTTTTTTTAAAATATCCCAGTCTTTCTATAATCTTTTATGCATAATGAAAGATAAAACAGACTTGGAACAGAACAGTGCTTATTTTCATGCTTGGGGCTACATTCCTACAAAGAATGTCTATGAGTATTAAATTCTGGTTCTTTAATCACCTAAGGTGGGGACAAGTTTCATGTATATCAACTGTTTTTAAAAACCACATAAAATTTCAGTGGTGAACACTGCAGATAGTCTGGGCCAATTCAGGTTCACAGCCTGGAGAGAAATGGGCATGTGATTCAGAGCACAGCAACTAACCAGTCTGGTGAGGGAACCTTATCACTTGTGCAAAGGTGTTCAATAAAACAGAAAAGGCCAAGACCAAACCACAAAGGTCCTTGACCGACTGGCTCCATCTGGACTTCATTATTCAGGCAAGGAGACTTGATCTTGGATGGTTTACAAAAAACTCGGGTAGCATTATTTGTAAATGCTGGCAATGATGAAACTGTTACTCTATGGAATCTCCTCTGGTTCAGAGTCTGGAACCAACCGGTCAAAGTGAGGGCCAGGCAGGGGTTGTTGTAGCAGCCATCAGGATCCATTCCTCTCTTCCCCTCACATTTCTCATCTGCATCTTCTTCCAAACATACTTCAATATATCCACAGTCTTTCTGCCATATGCACTGCCACTTCAATGTCCCTTGCCACTCTCATGCCTTCAACTCTTCTAAGAAGTCTTTCAGGTCCACTTTGGTTTGTTTTTATTCAGTTTCTAAAAGTTGGTGCTTCCCCATGGTGCAGCAAAAGTAATATTTACAAGTCTAACCTGGACGATTTCATTTATTTACGTGAAGTCCTTTCAGTGATCTTCCTATGATGCTTCCATTAAAATCTATGTTCTTCACTGTCCTTTACTCACAGCGTTCTAGCCACATGAATATTCTTCCACTGATTTTTGCACTGAGCTCTTTCCTGCCTCAGAAAATATTATTCCTTCTTTATGAATGCTCTCCTGCTGCTACTAAATCTTTCAGATCTGGATCCTTTCCAACTGTACCATCTCAGCTTTAAGGTTGCCTTCTTCCTCAATCAATAAAACCCCACTATTATTCTCTAACTCAGCACCCTTTCTTTCCC
>NW_006159742.1:1595203-1651203 GCF_000334495.1 Tupaia belangeri chinensis | reverse complement strand
TCCCTAAAGTATTTTCTATGATTTAGAGCTATTTTATTTCGGGCTTACCTGCATGTGAGGTAAACACACACTTGTGTGTATATGAACATGGGCATCACTGTTTTGGTTTTTGTCTCTCATACTAGGATGTAAGTTCTGTGTTTTCTTAATTGCCAGAGAAAGATACAGAGAGAGGAAGTGAGAGACAGTAACCCTTAATGGGGTGTGGTCATGTCACACTACCTTTCCTCTACTTCTTCCCAGGAGGATTTTGAGCATGCTTGCACATGCACCTTGTGTGTTTTTTTAAGTGCCATAGCTGGGATTCAACACATGGTAGGCCATATGGGATCCAGCTCTCAATGCACAGCACTTAACCGCTGTGCTACGGGGATAGCCATGGACTGTAAATGTAATTCTATGAGGTAGGAACCACATCTGTACAAAGATGAAGAGGGAATTTGGTAAAAACTTACTGAGTGAATAAGTTAATACAGAACAAATAAATAAGATTTAGAAATGCAAAGGGGAAGTTAGAAGAAACCAACTAGTTTTAAAGGAAAGAAAAGTGCTTAGGAAAATAACATCTTAAGTAGATGGGACCACGTTCTAGGTACTGCAGTAGGTACTTTACGCTAGTTACTTCTTTCAGTTCTTGAAGTTATTCTTAAAAAGAATGTGCCACCTAACTTTTGCCCCTCTAGATCTACTTCATCCAATTTTTTTTTCACTATATGCAAGATAATTTAAACTTTCCCCAAATGAGGTCTGGCTTTTGCCCTTGGCTTATGGGAGGTAATCTCTTGGCATGCTAGGAGCACCTTTTATTGCCTGGAGACCTTGGGTTATGCTGGTTAGTCTAACAATATGTTTAGGTAAAGGCTAACCATTTCAGAAAAACAACAATGTGATTTAGGGTGTGGATTTCTGGTGACATGGCATTCACCTAGAGACCAAGGTCAACCATATGGGCAATCAATCAAATATGTTTATGTCTATACATGGAGCCTCTATAAAAACTTTTAGACTCAAATGAGCTTCCCTAGTTGGAACTACTCTATGTATGTTGTCACATGTTTAGGCCAGGGAAGGAATGTGTCCTGACTTAACAGGGAAAGAACAAAAGCTTTGTGTTATTTTTTTAGATTTGTTCTATGTACTTCCTCCACTGACTGGTTTTAATTTGTATCCTTCCCTGTAAGAAACCACACCACAATAAAACAGCTTTCAGTAAATTATGTAAATCTGTCATGAAAATGATCAAACTTTAGATTGGGGAACCTCTACCCAAAAGTGGCTAGGATCAAAAGTGAGGCAATCTGGGGACTGTTCCCCACAACTTCAGAGTTGACATAAACTCTAGGTTCATGGGAAGCTGACATAAATCAGCTTAAATAAACTGGTTCCCAATATAAAGAAATTCTTCTCAATTTTTCCTAATCTGAGTGGGTCATATTTTTTTTTCTATTGGGAGATTCACTAATGCTAGAAATCACTATTTTATGAGAAAAGTAAGTCTTCAGGAGGCAAAAATAACTTGTTTAAAGTTATACAGTAAGTGGAAAAAAATTTGAACCCTGGTTTGACTAATGGCAAATAATGTGTTCTTTCTATTACAATATGCAGAAGAAAAATTGACAAAGAAATAAAGAATAGCAACAGAAATAGACAGATGACTAGGAAAATGTGTAGTCACAGTCTCTAACAGATAAGAAAATTTCACCAAGAGACTGGGGATGTGGTAGGAGCAGTGTGAAAGATGCAAAATTCCTCAAAGAAACTTGAGTGCTTAGTAATCCTTGCATTAAAATGTGAAACCAGGATATTTAAAGTAGGAAGCATTAAATACAAAATAGAAAGGTAAATAAATAAAATGATACATTATAACATTATGCAGTATAGGTCAATAAACAGTGGTAAGGAGGAGTGTATGTGTATAAATGTATCAGCTTTTGTACACACACATACCTAGGTACATACACAGATACTTAAATGAAGAGACCAGAGAGGATATAGAGAAGTCTTTGAAAACACAGATGGTTAAATTTATTTCATGCTTTACTGATTTTTTTTAATTTGCTAGAGGGAGCATACACTTACCCAAAAATAGAGTGTATGAGAGAGAGAAGGAAAGCTAGAAAGTACCCACCCCCCACCACCCTCGCACGGGGCATGGTCACACCACAATCCCTTCTCCTCCATTTCTTTCTTCTTTTACGATCTTGGACACACATACACGCTCCCAAGAGTTTTCCAAGCCACTGGGTCTGGGACTTATACATTGCAATTGACCATGTGAGATCTAATCACCTTAACCAACAGGCCATGGGCTGGTCCTGTCATTAATAATTTTGCAAAAATATTTGTGACTGATAGGACGCATTTTCTAGAAAAGGAACAATTCAGAATAGATTTTGGCATAAATAAATATATGCTGCATGAAATCATTTCTCAGATTGCCAAGGAGATATAAGTTAATGTACAAAATGTACAAAGAAAAAAGTAATTGATCTGTATAGTTTCATGAAATCAATATGAAGTTAAATTGTCATTTTATGCACATTTTACAAAATACTACTTCCTAGTTCTAGGAGAAAAAGTGAAAAAATGCAAGAGATGTGAACCTTAAAATTTAGCAAAGATTCTTTAATCAAACAAAATCATTTTGAGGAAAAAACTGATGAATTAACATTCCAAATTATTTTTTAAATAGTCATAATGGCACATGTATTAACTTTAGTCAATAGAAAGAAAAAAAATCAGTGTTCTTTTAAGCCAATTAAAAACTCCCTTTAATTGCCAACTTTAAAATTGCTAAAATTTAAATATAGAGGATAGCAATATTAAAAGACCCTATGTCTGAAATTTAAACTTCTAAGAACAAACTATTTCAATTTTAGAAAAGACATCTCAGAAGTCTAACTCAAATCTCTTTTGTTGTTTTGTCCATTGAATTAATGGGCTATGCAGGGTATGAAGCCAGCTCTCTCTTTGCCAATAACAATAAGAGAGTAATTCCTTGAAAGAGTTGCTTTTTTCTCAGCACTCAGTCTTGTAGTTAGCTATGAGGGCAGTCTGGGCACAAGGATATGCTCTGGCAATGCAGAGTGGAAGCTATACCAGAAATCAAGACACCTCCTTGGGAAATAATTCCTTTTGCATCCTAGGCAAATAACTTCATTATTATTGTTCTTAAACTTCATCATTAAAGTGAGACCACTGGTTTAGATCTTGCAAAGCAAACAGACTGCCTCCCTTTTACCAACTCCCTTCTACTTGGGGATAGCTAATGGACTTGAGGAAGGCTATTTTGTGCTCAGTGAGAAGAAGCACTTTAATCAATTAGCAATGTCTGCCATGGGCAAGCTGCAGTAGAAATGCTCATTATCTGACATATCTGGGCAGGGTGACTATTGGCTGCCATTTGAACTCAAACATTTGGTAAAATGAGGAATAATAATGAATTAGTTTATAATAATAGGCCATAACAGAGCACTGGATTTGAGTTTTTTAATTTATACAATTAGAAAGTCATAAGGGATGATATCTAAGGTCCCTTAAAACTATAACACCCTATGTCTCTAAGTAAAAAAAAAAATTGTCAGAAGGTGTGTATTAGTCAGAGAAAGAGAGAGAGAGAGACAGAGAAAAAGAGAAAGAGGCAGTAAAACAGAGAGAGAGAAAGCACCCCTTAATGGAATGTGTTCACATCACAATCCCATCACCATTTTCCCACTGTTGAGATTTGGGACACACATACACACATTTCCCATATGTTTTACAAGCTGACAGTCCACAACTGAAACTGTGGCCAGACGTATAATTTGGGACCCTTAATCACCAGGCTATAGGGCCAGCCCTTCTAGGTAGAAAAAAATGTGTATGTTTCTTCATTGATGTTTATAAATAAATAATTTTTAATGATTGTTAAGACATGGAACCAACCCAAATGTCCACAAACAGATGAATGGTTTGAGAAAGTATGGCACATATACTCCATGGAATACTATTCAGTCATAAAAAAACAACAAGGCCCTGGATTTTGATAGAAAGTGGATGAATATGGAAGTTCTGTTGCTGAGTGAAGCAAGTCAGGATATGAAAGAGAGACATTGTATGTCTCCCCTTAACATATACCTCCTGTCAGCACTCTGGCAGAGACTGAAAGATTGGAGGACATACAAGCATTAAAAATTGCTATGGACACTAGAGCCAAAGTGTAAAAAGTGGGGAAGGGGAAAAGCATAGGAAAGGAGATTTTGGGGAAACAATGGAGAGGTAAGGCATTTGTGGGTTGAGGATATGGCTTATTTGTTGATGAGGACATGCGTATGTTCTTAACTGTGCTGGACTTAGGTGTGTGTCCTGCTGGGTAAAGTCTCTTTACAATCTAAATGATGTATAGTGATTAAATGTATAAATAATGAAAATTAATAAATATATATGTAAATTAATAATTACAATGAAGACTGACAGTTATATTGGCTAATATATACCCTTAGATTTCAAACATATAGACATACATAGCAATGAGTCTCCTGGAACCCTTAGTGATACCATTCATTATATCTACTCAATTGTTATTCAGAGCCAAGTTGTGGAAGGGAGATGGGATTATCTGGAACTGGTCTCATTTCTGGAGAGAAAAATGAGGAGGAAGGATAGATACATAATTCACAAAGTATTGACCACCCCTTCTTCAGACTCCCTCCAAAACTTTCCAAAATGTGCTATTGAACCAATTTCCAGGGCCAGCGATAAGATAATATCCCAACAAAAAGTTCTTCCACTATCTGCAAATATATCATGGCATGGAGATATTTTCAGCCTTAGATACAGCTATCCCTAAAGTTTCATATTCAGGATGCCCTCCTTAAAAGATAGGCTGCACATAGCAGAAGACAGGTGATAAATATTATCCAGAACTTCTCATCTCAGATTTATAGTTTGGAAGGAAAACAGTTTTTAGCTAAAGTAGTTCACATTTTTGTCAGGATGTAGAACTAGATGTAAAACGATAGTGAGAAAAACACCTGCCAATGTGTAAAGTCCAAAGAAGCTTTGAATACTGCAAAGAAAGCTATAAATTCAACTGGAAAAAATAGTATCACACAACTGTAAAGGGTTACAGGCTACACCTCAAAAAAGAAGCCTTTGCACCTGAAAATGTCAGCAATCAATGCGCTCCAAAACATTCCACCAAAGTCTGAAGTAGCCCATTCCACGGCTGCAGTACTGAAAACTGTCATGGCAAATTGTGAGTAGTGTATAGTTAACAAATAGTAGTACATAGGGCAGTAATTATAAATGAATGCTATGAGTAGAATAACTTTGTGCAAGTTTTCTTTTTTCTTTTTAGTTAAATGGAAATTTTATCTGTTGAAAAGTAATTGATGATTGGATTTTAAAAATAACTATTTATTTATTATTATGGTGATGATGATGATTATTTTAATTTGCTACATAGCACACATGCTCATCAGAGAAAGAGAAAATGAGAAAGCAAGCTGCCAGGTCCAAGACTTGAACCACAGTCAGTCATATGGGAATAAAGTGACTTAACCACCACACCACCTGCTGGTCCTGATGACTGGATATTTTTAAGAAAATAGGAAAAATTGATAAAAACTAAAGTAAGCTGTTTTTGAAAAATATAATTCACAAGTTTGCAAAATTGAGCCTCATCAGAGAAATACTAGTTGAGTTTATTTTCTTTAGAGTGTTTGGGTTACTGATTCACTAGAGAACCCCAAAATGTTTTGCTGCACAAAGATGGCTATTTGAAGGTATCTTAGGAGGCTATTAGGTAGCATGGTGGTTACTGCACTTGACTCCTAAATAATCAACTGCAGTTCAAGTCCTAAACCTGGCAGCTTGGAAGTTATGCCAGGAGAGTGTGCAGGTGTGCCCAAAATCCCAAGAGGAGAGAGAAGATTGTAGTATGGCTATCTCCCCCAGAGGTTAAGTTCTTACTTTCTTTTTCTCTGTCTCTCTCTGTTTCTCTCTTGTGAGTGCATGTGCCCTATGGCAAAAACTTTAAAGAAAGGAATCAGCAGGTGGCATAGTGGTTAAGGCACTGGATACCCACATGGCAGACCGTGGTTCAAGTTCCAGACCTGGGACTTAAATTTCAGATCCGAAAAAAAAAATTAACTTTGAAATTTTTTTTTCTTTTTATCTTTAAAATAGTATGACACTATGTCTTACTCATAGCCTATAGCATACCAAGTATACTTACAAATCAACAACAAAAAAATGACCTACTTTAAAAGTGGACAAAGGACTTGAACAGACATTTCTCCAAAGATAAATATAATAAATAACTAAGAAGTACATGAAAAGATTCTCAACGTAATTGGTCAGTAGAAAAATGCAAATCAAAATTGCAAGATGCTACTTCAGAGCAACTAGAATTATGAGCATTAAAAAAATGGAAATTAACAAGTGTTGGTAGGAATGTGAAGAAATGTAACCCTCATACATAACTAGGTGACATGTAAACTCGTGAAGCCACAGTGCAAAACAGCAGTTTTTCAAAAGTTAATATAAAATTAACCATACAAACTAGTAATTCCATTCTTAGATTTACACCCCTCAAATTGAAAATAGGTACTCAGGTAAATACTTGTACACAAATCCTCATAGCAGTACTGTTCAAAATAGGGCCAGAAGGTAGAAACAACTCAGATGTCTATCAGTGGGTGAATGGCCAAACAAAATGTGGTATGTACAACAGAACATCATCCAGTCCTAAAAAGGAATAAATTACGGATCCATATGACAACATGGATGACCCAGAAAACATATACCAAGGAAAATATATAAATTCTCATATATTGTATGATTCAATTTATATTAAATTTCTAGCACAGATAAATCCATCAGGACAGAAAGCAGATCAGTGGTTGCCAAGAGCTCGGTGGAAGGGAAAAAAGGAAAAAAAGTATTTAATAAATAGAGGAATTTTTCTTTTTTTTTTTTTTTTTGTTGAGGTGAAAATGTTTTGGAATTTTATATAGGTGGTAGTTGTACAACATAGTGAACGTAAAAGTTACCACTGAATTTATACACTGTACATTTTTAAATGGTTAATTTTATGTTATGCAAATGTCACTTCGATTTTTCTTCAGTTTTACCAGAGGGCGTGTATGCTTGCTAGAGAGAGAGAGAGAGAATGTAAATAGTATCCCCCTCAAGGAGGATAGTCACACCATAATCCCTTCTTTATTTTCCTTCTTTTAGGATCTTAGATATACACATACATATGCTCCTCCTGATTTTCAAGCTGCCTGCTCTGAAACTCTGACTGCACAGTTGTCCATGTAGGATCCAACTGCCTTAACCACCAGTCACTGACTGGCTCTACTTCAATTTTTTTCTTTTTTTAATGTTTACGACAAAATTCTCAAGACTGTTGATAATAGCCATACATAAAATAATGGGGTTATAACAAATAAGTAAGAGAGAATTTTTAAAGGAAATAATGTATTGCCTACTGGGCAAATCTGGGACAATTAAGAATCACAATGAATAATGATGCTAATAGATCATAATTCACTGTGGGACAAAGAATTCATTAGTCCTTACTGGTACTAAACAAAAAAAAGAAGGGAAAGCTATTCCTCACAGTATGGTGCCAACTATGAATACAAAGTGATAGAGTTAAAGTAATCATTTTTGCCACAACTTAATAATATTTGATTCACACAGAATTGTCAGTGGGTGCCCAAAAGTTGATGAGAAATAGAATAGTTATACATTTTACTTAATGCTGAAAAAAGTGAACTGTTCAGTGGAGAAACCTGGCAGACACTGCCTTTGCTAAGGGATCACAGTTGACATCACTAAAACAGGCAAACTACCATCTTGTGCCTCCTGATACAATGTACTTATAGCACACTATTTCAAAAATATGTAACCTCAATTCATTCCTAAGGAGTTATTAGAAAAAACTCAAATAAGAGAACATCTATAAACTTCAAAATGTCAGTGCCATGAAAAACAAAGAAATGCTGAAAACTTGCAGATTGTAGAAGTCTAAGAGGACACAACATTAAACTGAATTCGTGATCTTGGGTTGAATCCTTGGCTGGGACAAAGAAATGACTTAAACGAACATTATTGGAACAATTGGTGAAATTCTAATATAAAATATATATTAAAGTATTGTACTGATGTTAAATGCACTGAATTTTTATCATTGTCCTGTGATTACATAAAAGAAAAACTGGAAAGAATTTAGGGATAATGGAACACTATATTGCAACTTGCATTCACGTAGGTCAGAAATGATGAGGGTAATGAAAATGATGACAAGTACATATGGGTGTATAAATGCCCTCACACGCTCATATACATGTATCAAAAAGAGAAGGAAAACCCAATGTACCAAAATAAGGCCACTCCATGGTCTAGTGGTTTGGGAAGTTGGATTCCACATTGTCAACTGCATCGTTCAAATCCTGGCCCTGGGATTTTTTCTTTCTTTCATGAGTGAGACAGAGAGAGACAGAGAAAATGATACCACCCCACCAGGATCTTGATACCTCAATCCGCCCCCCAGCCAGACTAAGATCATGGGCACACATGAACTCGGTATACTCAGGGAGGTCTCCCGTCTTGAACCAGGAAGTTTCCCCTATGGTATTGCCTAACAGTGTGTTGTATTTTACCATTGTGCCAATATCTGAGCCCTAATTTCCAGAAATGTGTCTCTGAGGTAAGTTTCTTTCATTATTTATGTTGCCATTCTAGCCTGTATGCTTGAACAAAATTGAGACTGTGTTATCAGCCATGGTCTCTCATGATAGCCACTTCCTTCTTAGAAACACAGTGAATGGAAATGAGAAATCCCATTTGCTTATCAAGTCTATGTACTTGCCACTGCAAAATTATTCGCTGTGGTATCATTTTTACTGCTATTTTGAGTCTATTTTTAGGAGTCTCTAATGTGTGGGATTTCTCCACTTCCCTTGAGAGGTATCTTCTGTTAACTGTCATTTGCTAAAATAGAGGTCGCCTAAATGTTTCCTTAGTTGTGTTACCAATTATGTAGCAGAATTTTCCCACTTAAGAAGATAATTCTTATTTTAAATGGTCAACAACTGCCTTTAATAATTAACCTTTGCCTTCTTCGTAGGGAAATGTTATACTTGGGATAAATTACTGCATATGAATTTATGTGAATGTATTGGACAGTCCTTTCTTTCTATCCCTTGGCCTGGCCCTCAAATCTAGGACAATATCTAAATTCTGATGTTCAATCATTCAAAAGGAAATCACATTTAAGTAGAAAACATTTCCAGGATTCTACTTTGTTCCCAATGATTTTTGACTATTGAACTATAGACTCTGAAAACATCAGAACTAGAAGAGCTATCATAGAAAACCAGGTTCAGTCGCCTCATGCTGTAGATAAAGTAATAGGCTCCTGGAAAGTTAAATGAACTACCTAAACTAATACATTGAACTGAGGTCAGAGGTAGAACACAAAAGCTGGTTTATTCACTCCCTGGCCAATAATCTTTCCACCACCATGAAGCCTCATCAAATGGTTCAGAGCATCTTTTAGATGATTATCTCTTTAAATGTTTAAGAGAATTTATAGAATACCAACTTGCTTTTCATAAACAATACACTTGATATTAACATACAAAGCAAGCTTAATTTCAAAGCAATGTTGAAAAAACTTTGTTTCTTAAGTTTCAGAGCAAACCCCAGCTGATCTTGGCTTTATATAAAATAGATGGGCACATGAGCATATCTTTAGTTCTCTCATTTTTAGACATATGTCTATCTAGATGTTTGCTCCCTTGCCAACTAACTAGAAGTATTTAAACAACATGTTGGCTCACAGAGATTTCATCCATACAGACCCCTCTGGGAATCAACATTCTAGTGTTCTTCCTAATGGGGTTTAATTACAATAAAAGAGAGTGACAGAGTTCCCAATTTGTCATAGTATATATTAATATATTTAACTGTCATAAATTTTGAATGCCTGTTTTTTCTTTCACTTCTTGTTCAGGCCAAGATTATAGTCACAAGTGATTTTGTGGTACTTTTGGCTATTATAAAAGAACAGAAATGGGACAAATCGCAAGTGAAAATCTGTTTGCATATATATATTATTTTATTTAGAGATTTTTACTATAGGGTGTGTGCGCTTGCCAGAAAGAGACAGAAAGCAAGAAATCACCCCCCCACGCACACACACACACAGGGAGGATGGCCACACTGCAGTCCCTTCTCCTCCATTCTCCTCTCATGATCTTGGGCACACACACACGCCCAGTGTGAGTTTAAGCCAGCAGGTCCAGGACTCAAACCGCGGTTGACTACATGGGAGCCCAATGACATAGCCGTTAGACCAACTGCTGGCCCCAAAATCTTAAAAGAATAAAGAAATCTGGGGCTGGCTCCATGGTGCAACATTAACATGCTGCTTCAGAGAAGGGTAGCCAGGGGTCCACAGCATCACCACATTAGAATCTCTAGACTAGTCAGTCCGAAGCACATTAGGTAAGTGCACAAGTTCCCTGGATCTAACAACCTGAAGAACTGGAGAAAGAGATCCCACAGCAAGACCAGAACCTGTGGAGATGCTCATCTCTTCTCGTTTAACACACACACGTGCGCGCGCGCACACACACACACGCACAAACACACACTCTTATGTGCACATACAGTACTCGATTATGAATAAAGGAAAAGAGAGAATAAAGAAATATGAGGGAATTCACACATGGAAGTGAGTGGTAACTGTTTAATAGAATGACAGGTATCAATTAAAGTGGGCAGAAAAGACCATTGAAAGGAAACAAGTGGAAACAGGGGCTACAAGGTAGCCTGTTCTAGAAGTTTGAGTGCAAAGGGAGCAGAAAAAGTCTGGCCATCAAAATTTCAATTAGTCTTTCAAACTCTTAAAAATTTTGTATAATTATTTATTATAAATTTATATTAGTAACTGCCTTATATACAGTGTTTAGTTTTCCATAATACTCAAAGCTATGAGAACATTTAAAAGAACTAGCTCCTCTTTCTTCTTGAGAACTTTCCTTCTGTGAGTTTCCATAACTCTCTGGCTTTCTCTTCACTGGTTGCTCCTTGCCATTGTCCTCTACTGGCTTTTCTATTCTTGCTTCAAATTAAATGATACAGCAACCCAGGTCAGACCTTCCTGACTTTATTGTCTCTCTGAACACTCTTTGCCCAGGTTGCTTCTTGATGATGGTCTCTAAATTTACATTTTAACCTCTGGTCTCTCCTGTGAATGCCAGGCTTCCATATTGAAAGTGTGAGGTGTCCATTATGGCTGTAAGACACCCCAAAATTAACTAACTATTCTGTAATACACAGAAAAAAAAAAAAGAGAGAGAAGAAAAGTTTACTTCTGGTAGAGTCACCATAATTGTTCTCCTCAGCCTTCCATTTGAAGCTATCAGATCAATCAAATGAACTAAACATACTATCTATTTTAAATTTCGTCTAATCGCATAGTCTGAGATCCTTCAGATAATATTAATTTCTATCCAGAAAAAAAATAGCTTGTTTTTTCAAGTAGACCCCTCATGATATTGGTGGGGAAATATCTACTGCTTTCAGGACGACCCCTTGTACTAGCTCCTCACTGCTCAAACTGGTCAGCAGCTTTGCCGCCTTCTGGAATATGACTAGAGGTGTGGAATCCAGCCTAACTTCCAGTTCTTGTGAATCAGAATCTGGTTTAGCAAGTGCCTTACATGATTCTTGAGTCTGAGAAGGACTGTCATGCCAATATCTATTCAGTATACCTCAGTTTACCTCTGTACCACAGGATCTGCTGACACTCAAAACTGTGATGTATGATGATACTGTGTTTTTGTGGAGTTTTCTTTGGCTGATTGGTTGTTCTTGTCTGAAGTTTTCTTGTCCTCATTAGTTTTCTCAGAGTCTGAAAATTCTTTGTTGTTAAATCAGTCTCACCTTAGCTCCCACTGATGGCAGCCTCCTGAAAGCTGATTTTTCTCCTAGTCTGTTTGTAGTTCAGGGACCACCCTAGTCTCTGTGTAGAGACTCTGCGCAACTGACCCACTGTCTCAACTCAACAGTTGTGTCTCAGGAAAGCTAAATCTTAGGAAATCTCTCTGCTGACTTCATGGTGTGGTCACATGGCTGTGGCACAGTGAAAAAGCCATGGAAGATCGAAGAAGTGATAATCTATCAGAGACCTAGGCTATGATACTCTTTAGTTACTGTACTTACTGAGCCCCAAGCTGAAATCACTGGGGCACTTTGAAGACACCTCTTCAATGACCTTATTCCCATCCTTCCTCCTCTTTTCTCCCTAAAAATTTTTGGAGCAAAATAAAAGACTTCCCTTTTCCTTCACTCTGTATTATTTTTCTTCTTTCTGATTCCAGCTATGCCTTAACAGTGGATAAGGTATCCCTTACTAGGGAAGCATTGCATGAGCCGAGTCACTTGGGCTCAGGTGGAATCAGGAAAATCTTATCTCAAGATGAAAGCCTGGCTTACTGTATTAGGTCCAGAAATTTACACCTTAGGGCCTTTGTCCTTGTTGTTTCTTCAGCTTGTTGCATAATTACGTTTTTGAAAAACAGAGCTGAGTATCAGACTGACTACTTCCTAGATTTGCTTTTGCTACAAATTTTAATCTCTCTTCAGGGAAATGAATAACTAGAGCTGATAAGAGCAAAGTTTTCTATTTGTTTTTTTGTTGTTGTTGTTTGTTTGTCTTACATAATTGAGCAAAAGATCAAAGCATTTTAAACATTACCCTCCAATATATGAGGGCACTTTGCTTTTCTCTCAGAAACCCATGTCTTACTTAACAGCACCATGTCCACCTGGGCATTAACATCACCTAAGCAACACCATCTTGCTTAAATCATCTTTTCTTGTATCCCTTACATACAGTCCATTAGTGGTCTTTTTACATCTAAATTTTGAGCACCTTTGGAATCCTACCATTTCTTCAGCTACCACGGAAGCCTGTTCATCAACAGGTATTTCTTCCTTTAATTCCTACCCACCTCTACCCAATTCTTCATACAGCAGCTTAATGGTTTTTGAAACAGGAGATTAAAAAAAGACAAATGCATCAACATCTCTACCTTATTTAAATCCAATGAAAGGATGCCCATTATGATTAAAATTCAATTCCTTTCCATGGTTTGTAAGACCATAGAAAATCTGAGTCCTGGTTTCTGTTCCAGCCTCCAACCCTCATTTCTTCTGTTTGTATTGTTCCTATGCACACTGGCCTCCTTCTGTCCCTATGATAATCTAAGGATAGGTCATTCCTGACCTAGGACATTTACATACTCTGTGACTCTACCCAGAACACTCTGCCTTTCTTTCTTGACCTCACTGACTCTCCTTTAGACATTCACGTCTGTGCTCAAATGTCACCTTCTAAATGTGAACCTCTTTAATGTGTATGGGGACTTTAGAAAGTTCACAGAAAATGCACATTATGAAAAAAACTATACATAAATTTCAAAACAAATTTGTAACAAAATAAACTGCTTTAATTCTATGTTTCCATAAACATTTTTGTTTTGTTTTGTTTAGGTTTTTGCCATAGAGTGTGTGCAATTGCCAGGGAGAAGCAGAGAGGGGAAAACTGAGAAATCATCCCCCAGGAGGGTGGCCACATCACAATTCCTTTTCCTCCATTTGGCTCCTGGGATTTTTGGGCATTCACATATACATGCCTGGCATGATTTTCAAGCCACCAGGTCTTGTACTCGAACCACAAACCACGTGGGAGTCCAGTGCCTTAACCACCAAGCCACCTACTGGCCCCTCCATAAACTTTCTGAAGTCCCCTCATGTGTTAATTAGTCCTCTTTGATATTCACTGTGCTAATATTTGTTTTGTTTAGGGAGGGAGGTATTTTTGACGGGTTCTTCCTATTGCGATTGTCTGCTCTAGCTAGCTACGAGATTATAGATGCATACTACCACACTGGGTGTGTTCAGGTTGATTTGGGATCCTAACCTGAACCTCCCATGTGGCTGCAAACTTGGGCAGTGGTGCCCTGCCACTTTTACTACAGAGAGCAGACCATGTTTTAATTTCTTTAAATAATTCATACCAATTTCTGGAAGAATTATTTACTTGAGAGTTTAATCATTGCCTATTTAACATCTACCTCCTACATCTCATCAACATAAAAAAAGCTCTGAAATCAGTGACTTCATTTTTGCTTTTATATTATCAGCACCTACAACACCTGAGTGAGTGTTGTAATGTATTTCTTGAATGAATGAACAAATGCTGGCAAGGGCAGAGCAGAAAGGTGACTCATATGCAACTGTATGAACTTAGTATGAGCTTTCAGGAAAGCTATCTGTAATTCATATTGGAAGTCTTTAAATGCCAAATCCTTTGGTCCACAGTGTCACTTACAACCATCCTATATTATGAGGTTTGCTGTAGCATTATTTACAACATAGAAAATGGGAAAAAAAAAACTTCTAGAAAAGAAAATAACCAATATTTAAGGAATGGATCATCTCTTCTGTATTAAAATATATGTATTAAAAGTAATAAAGACTTTTAATGTATTTTTTTAATATAGAATATTTTCTATAATATTATAGAAAGATTAAAATATTTACCAAAACAGGGATCTGCAGGCAGCATAATGGTTACATTGCTGGACTCCCACATACGTGGTCAACCACAGTTCGAGGTCCAGACCCAGCAGCTTAAAACTCATGCTGGGCACATGTGCGTGCATGCCCCAAATCTCGAGACAAGAGTGGAGGACAAGGGTTTACAGTGTGGCCATCCCCCAGGAGGTGATTTCTTGGTCTCTCTGTCTCCTTCTGTCTCTCTGGCGAGCGCACATACCCTACAGAAAAAAATCTCTCTCTCAAAAAAAAAAAAGAATTAACAAAGCAAAGAACATAAAAATGTATACCATAAATTCTTTGATGGGTGAATGTTTTCTGGATCTGTTTTCTCCTTCCCCTACCCCTCTTCCTTTACTTTTAGAGAGATTTTTGCCATAGCACATGCATGCTTGCCAGAGTGATAGAGACAGAATGTGAGAAATCATACCCCAGGAAGAATGGCCACACCACAATCCCCTCTCTTCCAGTCTCCTCTCAGGATCTTGGACATGTATACATGCACACCCAACATGAGTTTTAAGCCTCCAGGTTCAGGACTCGAAATGCAGTTGACTATGTGGGTGTCTAGCCAAGTAACCATGTAACCATTAAGCCATCTGCTAGTTCCTTTTTTAAAAAAATTTCCTTTATGAGGAAATGGAGGAGACAGAAACAGAAAGATGAACACCCTAACAGGGTCTTCACACAATAATCCACCCCTAGCCTCAGACAGTTCGAATCCCAGGTACACACACACATACCTAGAATCTACAGGGAGATCTTAAGAGTTAATTCGACCACACAGATTAGACCACAAGGTCTAATATTGCAGAGAGTTGACTTACAGTTGTATATATTCTTACTCACTTCTTTATTCTTTCTGAGTTTTCCAAATATTCTACAATAAATCTGTGCCATTTTGTTAATAGTTCTTAAGTCTAACAGTCAGTGGGACCAGCAGTGTGATGGCTATGTTGCTGGACTCCTGTGTACTCCATCGCGGTTTGCGTCCCGGACCCGGTGGCTTAAAATTCACGCTGGGCGTGTGTGCGTGCGTGCCCAAGATCCTGAGAGGAGAACGGAGGAGAAGGGATTGTGGCGTGGCCATCCCCGCTGGGGGGTGATTTCTTGCTTTCTGTCTGTCTCTCTGTCTGTCTGGCAAGCACACACGCCCTATAGCAAAAACCTCTCAAAAAAATAAAAATAAAAAAAAGAAAAGTCTAACAGTTAAATAATATGAAAGGACTCAAAATCAGTACCTATTTCACTGAGGTAAATATGACATTAATTTATTTCAAAGTCCATTCTTTCTAAACACAATACTGTACAAATGGGCAATTACTTATATTTAAATTCACTATATTTTAATCATCCCTATAATTTTATCTGCCTTGGAAAGCTAAGTTTTGACTTGGGCCTAACACAATGTCCCAAATCATAGGAGATACTTCATAATTCAAAACACAGGTATGCTTGCATATATATCTATATCTATCTATATCTATCTATCTATCTATATATATATATATTAAAGACTATAACTTTTACAAAAAAAAACTAAATGAGCTTGTAAAATTATAATTAAAAACTTGTATTAATAATATAAAAATATTAGATTCTGCATTCTTCATGAACTTATAATCTCTTTGGTTTAATAACAAATTTAAGTTTTCTATAAAGAACTTCTGCAAATAAGATGATACTTGGTGTAATTATAATGTATGACTGTTACAACAGACCACAGATCTTATTGCTGCAAGAAAAAAACAGAATCTTAATAAATATCTGATCCTTTGTGGTACCTGGAGACATTTGGAGAGCTCTCTCAGTAAGAGAGTGAGCTACAAATACCAATACTGCAGGTCTGAAACAAAGCAAAGGCTGCTTTACAGATTTGACTCAGTCCTTTCAATGCAATTTGATCCCTCTTATATATTGGGTCATGGGAAAAGTCCTGACACATTTTTGCATAGAAAAAAAGAAAAATACATCGTGACTTTTCTGATGACCCAATATATAAATATTTTTAAAGAATTATAGGTGACTGAAAGGACATAGAAAAATCAGTCTTTGTTCATTAAGTGTTAATGCAAATTAAACTCGTACTTTTTCTATCATTTAACACCCCATTAAACCAGGCTAAGGGTCAACTATAAATGCTGAGTTTGCTATACTTTTCTAATATCAAACAATTCAGTTCAGTCTCTTCTTCCTGAATGCTTACTCTATGCCAGGCATCGTGCTGAGTACCAGGAATACAAAGGTGAGACATCTTGGTTTCTGCCAAATTCTGACAAGATATCCTATAAGGAAAACTAATGTATATTCTTTCTGAAAACAGAAACTTCACAATAAGTCTCAGTATTAGAGGAATTCTCTCATCAGCAACCATGATATCTACATTGCTAAAAATACTCTAAGTAAATACTCCATAGGCCTATCAGGTCAGAAACAGCTGGTAGTTTTAGGCCGTTCATTTCAAAATGAAATGAATACTGACCTGAAATCAGAATTAGCAAGCATATTATTGATAAATATTTGTACACTTTTACAAGAACAAACTTTCTTTCATGCTTTATAGGATCTTTTCAGTAGTGTTAGGATTCCCCATTAATACTAAGAAAACTATTTAGTTTATTCTTGATCAATTTCCTGAATTTGGTATTTTTAAGTTTGGTCAGACAGAAAGTCTGTGAAAGACAACTACTTGAAATGCATGTTTATTAAAAATGTGTGACTGGCAATATATTTAAGGGGACTAGAAAAGAAGGGAACAAAATTAAAAGAAGACTTTCTGACAATGCTGTTGGTCATGTGCATTTACTAATTTCATACTTCTGATCTTTAAGAATTCACAAAGGATATAAACGTATACTTACTCGATATGCTTGTTTCTAGGTCTTACACCTGTTAGCACCTCCTTGTAGCGGTGGTGTTCCAAGGAGAGGCTTGGGCAGCCTCTGTATAGAGAGACTATCCATAAACGCAGTGCTAATGCTCTGGGCTACAAGTCCAAAGATTCTCAGTCATGGACTCAAGTGTCGAGAAGTCACCTAGCTTCTATGACCACCCACAAAATAGCAAAACCACAAGCAACCTATAAACATTTGTTAATTTCTGTGTTTGTGGGTTAAATGATGCATTGGCATATCTCATATGTGCTGAAAAGATTAAAGTTGTCCAAAACAGATGGCCCCTTCTCTGACTTTCTATATGGCTTAGAGGTGGCAACCTCAGACTGTGTCTGCATAGCCCTTCATGTATTTTTAAGAGAATGCCACTTGGCCATACCACAATGATGGGCAGGGAGATCAGAAAGAGGATGTTTTAATAAAAGTTTCGTAAATTCTTCCACAGTGAGGGAAAGAAAAAGATGATCTGGTATTTTGGAAGGAGCTCCCTTCTTTGTTGGGGTTGGTGGGAGCGGGAGGGTAGATGAGCCTCCTAGCAGTACCGTTTTCTCACTTTGAATCTGAATTGGATGCTCATTAAAGATCACCAAGCACCAGTTTACTAGTAGCCATTCTGAATTTCACGGAGATCACTTAAAGGCTGCAGATTCTAAGAACCAACTCTGAACATGTGTTTGTTTCCTGGCACGGAGACAGCACAACACCATTTGGTTACAAAGGATAACGGAGCAAATCTAGAGTAATATGAGAATCCATATTTCGTCCTTCCTGTGCTGTATGTCACACTTCTGAGTGAGACCTTAACAAGAGCAGGAATTAAGAATCGGTCAGAAGAACATCTGCTTTGCTTATTTTGATTACGTGGGCAGGCAAAGGAATTTGCTTTTATAACACTGAAATAACTTAGAATGCGGCAAAAATAAATGCACCTTCTGTCTCATGGAATGTTATTACTCTACAACGCTTAGTGAATGCTTGGTGGCATTTTTAAGCATTTTTTTGTTCCCCTCATTCCTTTCTCGGCTCCATAATGCAAGCCTCATGGTTTGAGCACTAGACTTCCAATGAGACATCTATTCAGAGCATGTTCAGACAAAACGAGCGGTTTCCTTAGTAATGGGAACTATGTGAAAGCCGTCGGCACAGCCGTTCTAGTCAGCCAGGCTTTGCCCTGGACTTGCGGTTCACACATAGGCTCTCAGTGAGCACCACACAGCTGGGAAGCATCCGGAAGCCTCAACTGCCCAAAGCAATGAAATTCCCTGCATATCTAACAAAATCTACCCTTTCTGAAAGGTTAAGAATGTAAGAAGTACTCTTAACGGTGAGGGTTAATTTGCTCATTTTCTACATTTTGCCTGGGAGATGGAACAAAAGATGAGCGTTTTCACAAACGAAACACATGTTGTTCTTCCATTTAATTAAATTTTAAAACACTTCCTTCCCTTAAAAACCTTAGCTTGTCTCATTCCTGTTCTGACTATGCCTAAATATTGCTTCTGATTTTCTCGTTTTCTGCATAGCAACTGTCCTCAATAAAGTTTTGAAAATCTGTTGTTAAGGAAGGGTGCAAATTTTGCCTTTTTATAGTGTCAAATATATCAAAAAGGTAAAATAGTAGTTTTATGTATACCAGTATCGCATTCTTACGTATGTGTATCTATATATTCATTTGCTTATTTATTCTCAGGGTAACACATTTTTAAAAAAAGCTAGTTTCTCTAATTGAGTAATACAACTGTCATTCACTAAAATATTGGCTCTCAAAGGCAATCAAATACAGACAACTATCCTAGAGTATAAACCAACATAAAAAGAATAATTGGTTGGTATAAATTAGCCTTTGAAGATAAGAGTTTATAGATATCTTCCTATAATGTCTATCATCCAATTAAAAGGTGGGAATATAGTCAAAGATTCTGAGGTGAGAAAAGTAAAGTACAACTAAATTATGTTAGCAATCTAACATGAATATGTTCTATTGATCTAGTTACAAACAAGCACACACATAAAGCAAATGTTGCACTATAGACTATGCAATAAGATGATAATAAGGGCTTCAGATGATTTTGAGAGAGAAGAAAACACTGTTTAAGAGTATTAGCATACCAGGGACCAGCAGTTAGCGTAATGGCTATGTTGCTGGACTCCCATGTAGTCGACCATGGTTCGAGTCCCGGACCCGGTGGCCTAAATTCACGCCGGGCGTGTGTGCACGCGTGCTCAAGATCCTGAGAGGAGAATGGAGGAGAAGAGATTGCAGAATGGCCATCCCCCCTCGGGGGTGATTTTTCGCTTTCTGTCAGTCTGTCTTTCTCTGTCTATCTGGCGAGTGCATGTGTCCTGTGGCAAAAACCTCTCCAAAAAATAAACAGACAAAGAATGTTAGCATACTAATCTATGGTCTGGTGGTTAAGGGAGCTGGAACCCACAGGGCTGACGCTGTGGTTGAATTCCTGAACCCAGAATCTTAAAAAACATGCCAAACTCATGTATGTGCATAGCCAATATCCTGAAAGGAGGGAAGAATGGTGGTGAAAGGATAGTATCATGACCATTATCCATGAGGGGTGTTTTCTCCTTTTCCCCTTTTCTTCTCCTTCTCTCTCTCTCTCTCTCTCTCTCTCTCTCTCTCCCCCTCTCTCTCTGGCAAGTACAAGTGCCCTCTGATAAATTATTTTAAAAAAAAGTTGCCTTAAGAACCTGATCTAAATTCTAGCCTTAGTTCTTCACTAGTTTGGTAATTCTAAAAGGTAATCAGCTTCCATTTCCTCTTCTGTGAAAAGGGGAAATCTTGGCTGACTCGCAAGATTATAAACATGAAACTGTATGTATTCAGTGCTTATATCGTATCAGTGTCTTGCATATAGTTAAACTCAACAAATGCTATTATTATTCTAGGTATTTTTATTATTTCAGCATATTTTCTGTATTTGCATAGCAATATGTATTTTAAATTCTGATCTATTCCATTGTGTTTTGTGGCTAACTCAAGGAAAATCATTTGTATTTCTCTGAACAACATTAATAATAAATACAAAAAAAATACTAACTTTGCTATCAAATAGAATATTACATTTCCATCCTTGATAGTTGTGAGCTCTTTTTTTTCCCAAAAGTTAGGATATATTCTTCCTCATGGCTCATTTTCACCACATCAGTTCTCTATGTAACCAAAAGCAGATATCTCTGACCCAGTTGGCCATGGATTATGGCTAATTGTTTTATGCAAGTATCAAAGCATAACCTTGTTTTCATTTATACTAGTCTATGTATCTCCAATTAGATTTAAAGACTTAATGCTGCTGTGCTGAAACACTATGCAATTTTGCTTTCTTATCCATCAAACCTCTACTTAAAATTCATTCATCCATTCATTCAACAGTACATTCTGATCAATTAACTCTCTCTATAATAAGCCCAGAGGCAAAGCACCGAAACCAGCCTCTTATGTCAGGGAACAGATTTCCTAGAAAAGACAATAATTGAGCTGAAGATTAAGGAGTGAGCAGTAGAAGGTGGCCTTACTGAAGTCATGTGTGTGTCTGACTGTGTGTTGTCAGGGAAGTAGCAAACAGACTAAAGGAGAGGAGACTAGAGGGAAGAATGATTGCAGTAACAGTGAGTGGAGATGATAAAGCCCTCATATAATCATTTTAAGAAAATTTGGAAGTAAAAAGAGCAGTATTGGGAGCTAGTTGAATGTAGGTCTGAAGCAGAAGGAAGGTCAACAGTCCTAGCCTCCTCCGGGCAACTGTTGCCCTAACACTCCAGTGAAAATTAAAAAAAAAAAAAAAAAAAGAAAAAGAAAAGGAAAGAAAAGAAAAGAATAAAAAGAAAGAAACAACAATTTAAGGAGCTTATGTGGTTGGATTTTAGACATGTAGAGTACTAGGTAACTGTGGGGGACATGTAAGTAGAGATTCTTGTTAGCAGTTTAAGGAATATAGTTACGCCTTGCCTAAAGGACAGGGATACTCTCAGAAATGCATGGTGAGGGGATTTAGTCCCTGTGTGAACATCATAGAACGTAACTGAAACGGTATAGCCCACTACATACCTAGGCCTATTGCTCTTAGGCTACAAACCTGCTCAGCATGTTATTGTACTGAATACCATAAGCAATTGGAACACATTAGTAAGTTTCTATATCTCTAAATATAGAAGAGGTACAGTGAAAATTTGGCATAAAAGATACAAAATGATGATATGTCTATATAGGGCATTTACTGTGAATGGAGCTTGCAGAACTGGAAGTTACTCTCTGGGTGACTCAGTGTGTGTGTTTGGTAAGTATTAAGGCCTAGGATATGACTATATACTACCACAGACTTCACAGACACTGTACACTTAGGCTAACCTGATTTAAATATCTTTCTTTAATAAATTCATTTTAGCTTACTGTAGTATTTTTACTTTATAAACCTTGAATTTTTCCACTTTTAAAATTTTATTTATCTCATGAGAGAATACAAAAAGAGAAAGGCCAAGAGACAAGACTGCACAAAGGTCTCATGCTGTGATCTGTCCCCCAGTCTCAGTCGCCCCAATTAGAGGCTCCCAGCAAACACACGGGGGTCCTGAGACACAAACCCAGCAGCTCCCTGATGTGGTCCAGATGTGGCATTGCACTATCATCTGATCCTTTCTTCACATTTTTTACCGTTGTGTAATAAGAACTTGGCTTAAAACACAAACGCATTATACAGCTGTAAAAAATATATTCTTACTTTATAACTTTATTCTGTAGGGTTTCTTTTCTATTTAAAAAAAACTTTAAAGTCTTTTACTGAAAACAAAGACACAAACACATATATTTGCCTAGGCCTACACAGCAAATCATCAACATAACTGTCTTCCATCTCCACATCTATCTATCTATCTATCTATCTATCTATCTATCTATCTATCTTTCTTTCTTTCTTTCTTTCTTTTTTTTTTTTTTTTTCAGTGTTTTTTGCCATAGAGTAGCATGCATTTACTGGAGCGAGAGAGAGACAGAAATAGTAAGAGGGAAAGTGAGAAACTGCCCCCCAGGGGGATGGCCATGCCACAATCCCTTCTCCTCTATTCTCCTCCTGGATCTGGGGCATGCATGCTCACATGCCTGGCGTGAGTTTCAAGTCATTAGACCCAGGACTCAAACTGTAGTTGGCCATGTGGGGAGTCCAGCAATCACTATGCCACCTGCTGATTCCCCACCTTCACATCTTGTTCCCTGGAAAGGCAATGATGAACAAAACATGAGATTAAATCAACTACAAGAGGAGATGACGCAATCAAGAGACTCAATAAATATGAGATGTATGAGGCTGCTGCCAGAGCACAATGGCATACGATTTTACAGTAAATGTTTTCTTTGTGTGTGTGTGTGTGATAGGTAGAAGAAGTGTAGTATTCTGTACTATATGTAACTATGTACAGCACCACCAGCACCACCACAAACACTTGAGTAATACATGATGCTACAAAATAAGGATGGCTAGGAGTAGCTAAGCAACAGAATGTTTCAACTTCATTATAATCTAAGGAGACTGTCATATATGTAGATCATCATTGAACAGAACATCATTATACTGCACATGACTGTAGACAGACAAATACAGGTAAATATAGATACATAGGGCTTGCTGATGGCATGGTCATTAAGGTGGCTGGACCCTACATGGCCAAATACACAGTTTGAGCCCCAGACCTGGCATTTGAGAAACACACCAGACACATGTAAATGCATGCCCAAAGTCTCCAAGGCAGAAATGGAGGAGAAAGGAATGCAGCATGACCATACGTCATGGGGGTGCTTCCTCACTTTCTCTTTCTCTGACTAGTATACATGCTGTCTAGCAAATTAAAAAGGAAAGGAAAAAAATAGGGAGAAAGAATTTTATTTGCAAGAGCAGTGGTACAGGATTGTGAGTTAAGAAGTGTATAAATTTAAAAAGATTATCTAAGAGATCACATGAAGACTAGTAGGCAAGAGAACAAATGTAGGATAGATACTTAAGAGGTTGATGGGCCCACAATGAGAGCAAAAAGAATGTGCAAGTAAGCATGAGAACAAGAGGCTTTGGTACGCAAGAACCAAATTGGGAAGGTAGTGATTGAGGTTTCAAAGTAGAATTTCAGTAGCATGGTTGGATTAGAAGCCAGATAAAGTGAGCTGAAAAGTAGAAAGTTGATAATGTGTTTCAAACAAAGGGTGAAAATTCTTTTGAAAAACTTTTATGAGGATAGCAATGGAAAAATAGAGCAACTTTAACGATTAAAAAGAGTATTGTTTAATTTTCATATAAGAAAAAATTAATCATGTCTATAGATTTTGTGGAAATATGTCCATTGCATGGCATAGTAGAGAGAATGGTTTCTGGAGAACAGAACAAATTCCTGGGAACAGAAAAGCAGTGAACTTGAAGAAATGAAGGGAAGGTCATAGAGACTGTAAATAAGGAAAGAATCTCATCTTTTAAAAATAAAAAGGAGATAATATGTCTGGATAAAAATGTATTAGTAGGTTGCAAAATTGAGAAATTAAGGGAACTCATATCCAGAGACCAGAGTCCAATTAAGTTAAAAGCAATGACACTTTCCAAAGACTAGTCAGTGATTGAGAATAAATGTTAAAAGAAAAATGCTGAAGTTTAGAATCATCCTTGAAGATAATGGGATAAAGTGATGCCTTAGGGCCAGCCATGGAGGTGCAGCAGTAACAACATCTTGCAGTTCTAAAAATCACATGGAAAGGTCTTGAGTTCATGCCCTAAGTTCTCCCTATACACTCCAGGTACACACAGGTGCCCATGGTCCTAGTTAGCTGAGGCAGGGAGTAGATTATAGGGTAGATACCCTGTTAGGGGTCAGTCAGTCTCTCTCCCCCTCCCCTTCTCTGCCTGTCTTTTTCTCTTTTCTCTTATAGAAGAAATAAGTAAATTAACTTAAAAAAAGGGGGGGATATGACTTAGGACAAATATCAGACTGGCAAAGCACTGGTAAAGGCCCAGCTGAAACACAACAGCTACATGGAGAGTGAGTACTGGTGTGCACCACAGGAGCACTCGGCCTCAGGAAGGCAGGAGCAGAGAACAAAGACTGCAGCACTGTCCAGAGGTTCTGAGTAGACAAGGATGGAGGAGGAAATGAGCAAATAAATTGAGTTAACTGATATAGTTTGCTATGTATAAATGGGAGAGAGATGAAGAGGAGAAGAGAATTGGTCCCAGAAGATTTAAGGTACCTTTGGTGTAAAAAAGCAGAGGTTGATGAAACCCAGTTCTAAAATAGTCAAATGGATTGAGGTTATGGTAAAATGCAGAATACTGAAGTTCAAGACCCCTGCCGTAAAACAATTCTCATTACCAGGAGGATTAAGGGAGTGTCCCTGGGAATACATTTCTGAAATAAAGAGAACGTGATCTTCTTTTTAAAAGATTTAATAATTTTCACTGATTTTATACTTAAAAGTTAAAATCTCCCCAAAATTTTAGTAGTTCAGGTGGAAAAACACAGTGATTATCAGACATCAAATCAGAAATCCACTGAAAAGTGGGTAAAAGGACAGGGTAAAGAGTAGTAATTGCATATGAAGGAGTGAAATAATGACTAGATTGAAATTAGTATTGGAAAGGCAGAGGCAGTGTAGGAGCATGATCCCCATAAGCATGCTTACGCCTGAGCATGCACACACACATCCAACCCTATGAGGTAAGAAACGAGAGATCTCCAAGCAGCGAATCAAAAACTATCAGATCTTGAGACCAGGAGATAGCATAGCAGTTATGTTGCTGGACTCCCACATGGTTGATCCTGGTGGCTTTAGAAGTCCCGGTGACTTGAAAATCATACTGGATGTGCCTGTATTTCTGTCCAAGATCCCAGGAGGAGAATGGAGGAGAAGGGATTATGCTAGGCCATATCTCCTGGGCTGGGGGTGGGTGGGGGGGAGGAATCTCTCACATTTCCTCTCACTGTGTCTGCCTCTCTCCCCACAGGGAGGGCAGCACATGTACCCTAAGACAAAAATCTCTAAAAAACAAACAAATAAATAACACAATCAAGTCCTGAAAGATTTGATTTCAGATAAGGAAGGAAATGGAAGTATAGATCTGGGAAACAGCTGAAAGGATAGCAGATCAGTTTAATAGGAAGAGTGAAAAGAATTGGGAGGATTTCTAGTCATGTAGCCCTAGTAGAATATATTAATACTGTGAAATAGAATTGAAGATAATTTTAAGATTTAAAGCTAAAAATACAGCAGTGGTGTTCCTGTAAGCAGTAGCTATAGGAATTTCCCACCTATTCTGCCATCCTTACTAGCTATAGTAAGTGACTTTTATTCTTAAAAATACCATTTTGGGGACCAGCAGTTGGTGTAATGGCTATGTTGCTGGACTCCCATGTATCGACTACAGTTCAAGTCCTGGACCTGGTGGCTTGAACTCATGCCAGGCCCATGTGCGTGCGTGCCCAAGATCCCAAGAGGAGAATGGAGGAGAGGGGATTGTGGCATGGCCATCCCCCCAGGGGGTGATTTCTTGCTTTCTATCTCTCTGTCTCTCTCTGATTTTCTGGCGAGTGGACATGCCCTGTAGCAAAAACCTCTTAAAAAAAAAAAAAAAAAGCTTTTTCTCCATTAAATAATTAACTCTACAAAGAATCACTGAGAGATCATTCAGATAACTTTAGCTCTGGGCCTCCTATACTCTCTATCAATGAAGAGAGAATCGGATGGGAATGATAACAGTCACCTCTGTTCTCACATCTAATAGAAGTCAAGTAAAAGTGACATAAAATATTCATGAAAATTCAAATGACCCTTTAACTTTTAGATGGTACAACAGAACTAGAAGCCTAAATACTTACTGACAAAAGTTTGCTTTGTCTTTCTGAGAAATCACTGACTTGATCTCTTATTTAGATGTAAAGTAATAATTTTCATTAGCTCTCCTTTATAAAGGAACCCATGTCAAAGCAAAGAAATAGCAAGATTTTCATAGGAATAATATACCAGGGGAAAGTTTTATCTCATGTCATCCCTGTTCTTAATTTATGCCTAGAATTTGTATAAACTTACATGACATTTCAGTTTTCCAGTTTAATTTTTACCTAGAATGTAGTAGAGTTGTATGAACTCAATGGCATTTAATAACAACTAAACAAAGAAGATGAAAAAGAGGATGTTGTCAGCAAAGAAAAAAGGCAGGTCAAGAGAAACAATCTATTAGATCATAATTAATAACTGTCTTTATAAATAATCTTATGTGTAACTAAAGCCACTAATCTGAGAAAATCTATCCCCTTGAGGAGACTCTCTTGAGTTAGGTTGTCTTTTAAGTAAACAATTTTCTGACTTTACTCAAATATTTGGAACAAAATGAACACAAAGAAGCAGGTAGTAAATTATTCCTTCTCTCCTTCAATGACCTTTAAATATGTAAAATGTACCATTTGAAATTCAAAGCAAATTGGACGTATTTGCTGCCTTCGAGTTGTTTACTATCTTGGCACAAATAAACCATAAACCAAAGTACATGTAAAAACAAGATAAACAAAATATTAAGTATATCAAAATATTGTAAAATATGGAAAATAACTTATTTTAATACTTTTATACCTATTTTACTTAGTAGGGGACAAGCACCCCAAAAATGTTGTTTATCATTACTGTTATTACTATTTTAATAATACACTGTGGACCAACATGCATTCTAAGGTAAGGAGCAGCTCTATAGTGTACAACTTAAGTGCTGTACATAGGAAGCCGATCACACATAACTGACTGTGATTTGAATCTCAACCCCTGCAGCTAGAAAAATATACTGAGCACTTGTGCATCCATGCCTCAAATCCTGACAGAATGGAATGGAGGAAAAAGGATTGCAGCATGACCATACCTCATTAAGGAATTCATTCTCATTCTCTCTCTCTCTCCCTCTCTCTTCCTCTCTTTCTTTCTCTGTCTCTCTCAGGAGTGCATGTGCTCTCCAGTAATAAACAAAGAATACTAAATTAAGAAGGTTATATATGTTATTAAATAAATAAAGCAGAGTTAAATATACAAGTAAAAGGCCACCCAGGAGAACTTCATATCCTCTTTTTAATAACAGCTATTATTTCTGATCAAGAAAACAATATATATTAACTATAGAAAGTTTGAGAGAATAAAAAAAAGAAAGGAAAACATGATCTCTCTTTAAAGATAACTACTCTCAACAGTTTGATATGTTTAAGATCTTAGTATATTTTCAGTTATTTTTATGAAATTTAAAAACTATATATCTGGTTATTTATCTAACCATCTATCTTCTGTACTTTTTAAAAATGATAATTCTGGAGCCAGTCAGTGCTGTGGTGCTTAAGGCCGCCGGATCTGACGAGAGACATGACAAGCCTGTCTCAGACCTGGTGACTTGAAAATATGCCAGGCACATGTGTGTACTTGCCCCAAAAAGCCTGAGCAATACTGACCATCCTCCATGCGGGATGCTTTATCATTTTTCCTCTTTCCTGTCTCTCTCTCTCGTGAGTGTACATGCCCCATGGAAATTTTTAAATTATAAATTGGATTATATTATACACACAATCTGTCTGGAATATCAGAATAACCTTTAAAGTAGCCTTTTTCTTTTTTCCCTTTCACGTGGTTGAAGGAATAAAAGACATTTGTCTGAGAAAAGAGAATGAAAACAGGGACAGAGAAAAGCCAAGATAAGAGACCATTTAGACCTAAAGAACAAGACAAGGAGAAAGGGGGTAAAAAAGGAATCTGAGAAACAGATTTGTCTTCTTGGTTCCTGACATCTTTCTTGATCTTGGTTATGAATTTCCTAAATTACTTTTGTTCTTCAAATGAAGTCATATCCTTCATTAAATATAAAGCCTATAGTTAAATAAAGATTTTTCTTTCTCCAATCCTATTTTCTAAAACTCCTTTGAAAAAGAAAGTGAAAACTGGGACCAGCAGTTAGCATAATGGCTATGTCGTTGAACTGACATGTAGCTGACCGCGGTTTGAGTCCCGGACCCGGTGGCTTAAACTCACGCTGGGCACATGTGCGTGCATGTCCAAGATCCCGAGAGGAGAATAGAGGAGAAGGGATTGTGTTGTGGCCATCCCCCCCGCCCCGATGGGGGGGGATTTCTCGCTTTCTATCTCTCTGTCTCTCTCTGTCTTTCTGGCGAGCACACATGCCCTATAGCAAAAACCTCTCAAAAGAAAAAAAAAGAAAGAAAGAAAGAAAGAAAGAAAGAAAGTGAAAACTAACCCAACTTGCCCAACTATTCTTTTGAGGAGAGTTATCTTTTAAGTAAGCAATCTTCTGATTTTAACTCAAATGTTTGGATCAAAGTGAACACAACTGTTCGACATTCTAAGAACTAACCAATGCTATTCACCTTAACTTATGTTTCCGACTTAACTGAGAACTATGCTGCTATCAGAATTACTACAGAAGATAATTGTCATGGAAGACCCTCCTAACACAATGTCAGCCCCTCCTCATCAGTGGCTTATTCCTAGGTATTTAGCTTTCTGGGCATATCAACTCATCTTTCTGACTGGGCACTGTATTTCTTCAGAACTCTGTTTCTCAAATTGTGACAGCAATAAAAACTCCATCATCAACAATGAACAACTATAACTACATAAAAGTATCCACTCTCTAGTGTATAAAATTCATTCCTTTTTAAAAATAGTATTTTATTTTGGTGTCCCTTGTTGCTGACTACATTGAATTGGTTGGCTCAGCCATCAATCATGCATTCGTTTATTTTACAAATGAATATTGAGTGCCTTGTGAAGTGGAAAGAGCCTTGCCTCTATAAGCAGACAGAACTACTTTCAAATATTAGCCCCGTTATTTAACAGTTTAGGGACAATGGGTAAGTAACCTAAATTCTTTTAGCCAATATTTCCACACTGTCAAATGCAGATAAAAATATCTATTTTATAAAGATGTTGGGAAGATTAAATTACTTCTTAAACACACACAGACATATGTTAGTGCTCAACAAATGTTGTCTTCTCCATTTTTAATGCACTCTGGAGCTTAAAGACATAATAAGACAGAAACCCTCACTAGAAGAATCTTACAAGCTAAAAGGTTTTGAGAAATAGATAAAACTGTAGAACCAATTGTGATACCAAAACAGTTATAAGAAGATTTATTGCTACTACCGGTCAAGTGAAAGATCATCCCTTATTAGAGGGTCAGAGAACATTTATTCCTACAGGGAAAGGAACATTTGAACTGAAATAACTTATTTAAGACTTGGTAGCCATATGAAAGTCAAGGACTTAGAAATGAAGGTAGAAAAGGCATTCTGAAAAAAGAAGAAAGTTGGGACAAAAGGTGATGATAATGATAAAGAAGATGATGGTAATGACAACAATGACCATGATAATAATAATGGCAATAATGATTGTGTCAAGGATTCATTCAAACTTACCATGTTTGAGGTACTTTTCTAAGTGGTGTATATGTATTAATTACTTTAATCCTCATATAACGATCCTAGAAGGAAATGGAGATGCAGATATTGCATCTTTAACAGAGATGATAACCAACATGATGCTAAAGATCACAAAGTTATGAAGTCGTAAGTCAAAGACTGAGACCCAGGCAGTCTGTTCCTAGAACCTACACTCTGCCCACTGCCTAGACTATTTATCCAATAAGAGCACACAGGCAAAGTCCAGGATTTGATAAACTAGCAATGAGCCTCCCACATATTAATAAAACCAATCACTAAATCAGTGAATAAATACTTATTACATTGCAATATTTTATTTGATGATGAAGGCAGAGCTCTTTCAACATAATTTAAGGATTTTAATTATTCATTTATGTTTTAAAGTCATTTCAATACATTTTCATTAAAACTAAATACTCATTTCAGAAACCCTGCAGACATTTACCTCACTGTAGCTAACATGAAAACCATGTAATACAATGGATTTGTGATGTGAATTTTCTCTGATGCTCAGACGATTTTAAAGGCAGGAACTTTAGAAAGAAAGAAAAAAGAAGGGAAAGAAGAAGTGAGAGAAAGTAGGAGGGAGTGTAAAAAAGAAGAAAAAGCAGAGATCAGCTAATAATCCAGCAGATGATATGGTGATATAGGGCAGAATCTTGAAAGAACTGAGTTGTTCTTTTCCAAACTTTCTTATACAAGCTGTTGTCTTTAAAAAGACTCTTGGATTTTTAAAAGCTGAGGTGTGTCCTGGTGTGTTCAGGGAAGCTATGCTTGGGCTCCATCTCCTAGACTCCCAAAATATTCAGACAAGGTAGGGCAACCTCTGTCTTTTCTCTGTCTCTGGCACTCTGCCTCTTTGTCTCATACTCTCTTTCACTCTTTAAATTTTTTATTTCTGTTTTTTAATTTTCAACTACTTCTCACTTTGGCCTTTTCTTTCACTTGCTAATTCCAGCAGCCATTTTAAAGCTGAGGTGTGTCCTGGCATGTTTGTACCACACAGTTTTCAATTTTTAAGGGTAAAAAAAATTTTTCCCCCCTTTTTTGGTAGTATTTTTCTAGTATTTTTTCCTTTTTGCTTTTTTTTTTTTTTGAGAGATTTTTTTTGCTATAGGGCACGTGCGCTTGCCAGACAGACAGAGAGAGACATAGAGACAGAAAGCGAGAAATCACCCCCCAGGAGGGATGGTCACGCTGCAATCCCTTTTCCTCCATTCTCCTCTTGGGATCTTGGGCACGCACGCATACGTGCCCAGCGTGAGTTTTAAGTCACCGGGTCTGGGACTTGAACCATGGTCAACTACGTGGGAGTCCAGCGACATAGCCATTACGCTAACTGCTGGTTCCCATTTTTTGCTTATTTTTTTAACCTTACTTTACCACTCTAAGCTTTACTCTCCACACATTAAATGTCTAGATAGGCCTACGTGCACAGGAGCCAAGCATCTCAATATTTTTAGTCATTGAAATCCTTACCACTATGGAACCTCCTAGTTCAATGAAAAAATTTCCTTTTATAAATCTGAACTCCTAATCTTTCTGTGGAGACCACATTGTGAAGTACATTGGAGGATAGATTTTGTCACAGAATGATCAGAAACAACCACAGAGGCACAAGAAACATGAGAAATCAAGAAAATATCTCTCCACTAAGGGAAAAGAACAACAATCTCTTATCATCCACAGACAGTACAGTAGAATTCATAGAAATGTTTGATAGAGAATTCAAAATATTCATAGTGACAAAAACTAATCAAGATGTAAGAGCTGAGAGATAATGAACTCCAGAAGATGCAGGAGAAAAGAGACAATGAGTTCCAGGAGGGGGTTGAAGTTCTTCCATGATCTGAAAGAGGAAATACACACCATAAAAAAGAATCAATGGAGCTGTTAGAGATGAAGGCTGGCATTCAGGAATTTAAAACCTCCCCTGAAAATATTAAAAACAGATTAGTTCATGCAGAAAATCTAATCTTGGATGTTGAAGGTAAAACCTCCGATCTAGAAAAAGTAACCAAAAAAACTGTGAAAAATACCAAAAAAAAAAAAAAAAAGATAATACTATACAAGAAATACTAGACACCATTAAGCACCCAAACATCTGGATAGCTGGTATCCCAGAAGGTCAAGAAACTAATAAGAGCATTGATAATCTATTCCATGAAATCTTCGAAGAAAACTTTCTAAATCTAGAGAGGCATTCAAATATCCAGACCCAAGAAATGCAAAGGACCCTGAATAGAATCAAACCAAGAAGATCTCCAAGGAACATCATAGCCAGACTGGCCAAACCTACAAAGACAAGATACTAAAATTGGCAAGAGAGAAACATCAAGTTACTTATAAAGGTTACCCAATGACATTAACCTCAGATCTCTCATCAGAAACAATGTGAGCAAGGAAAGAATGGAAAAATATATGCAAATTGTTAAGTGAAAAACAGTTTCAACCAAGAATGCTATACCCGGCAAGATTATCTTTCATATGGAAAGAAAGGATAAAAACATTCTCAGATAAACAAGACCTGAAAGAACTTGCCAATAGCAGACCCACTCTTCAAGAAGTTCTGAAAGGAGTGCTCTACCAGGAAAACTAAAGTAACATACAGAAATAAGAGAACAAAAGGCATTCAAGAAAATCACCAATTTAATGCTAGAGACAAGAAATATCAATAATAATGTTGAGTGTTAACTTCCAGGATTTAAATGAAAAGACTGGACCACAGTAACGCTGCACATTCAACAGAAGAGAATTTGAACAGAAGACTGAAATGGTGAAATAGAATTTTATGACTCTTGAGTAAAACATTACTGATTTCTTTTTTTTTTACTATGCTTTGTTTTCCCGATTTAAACATTTTACTTTCTTTTGAGTTGTTGATAGGTTCACCAATTTGTTAAAATATTTTGCTTATTTGTTTCCTTAAATGGAACATAAACTTTTCTTCCTTCCTAACCCCTCTTGAATTGAGAGTATTCTTATTTTGTGACAGAAGGATTATTTGCCTAAGTTCAATAATGCTTGTTGCATTGAATCAGAAATTGGAAATACCGGGGGACCAGCAGTTAGCGTAATGGCTATGTCACTGGACTCCCACATAGTCGACCACGATTCGCATCCCGGACCCGTTGGCTTAAAACTCACGCCGGGCACGTGTGTGTGCATGCCCGGGATCCCGAGAGGAGAATAGAAGAGAGGGGATTGCGGTGTGACCGTCCACCCTGGGGGGTAATTTCTCGCTTTCTGTCTCTATGTCTCTCTCTGTCTGTCTGGCGAGCGCACGCATCCTATAGCAAAAAAAAAAAAAAATGGAAATACTTATTATTGGACAGGAGATGTCATACCTGAAGATTAATCAGAAAACTATGAAACTAAGGTGGATCTCAAGTAAGCCAACAGAAGCTCTTAGAAAGATGGCCTGGCACCACAAATAGTTTTGACTGGCAGAGAGGATTAGAGAAGATACATGAAAGAATTTATAACATAAAGTAACCTAGACTTTTCCAGCCCAGCATTGTAATCAGTAGAGATTGCAAAAGAGCAACCACACCAGAAGATAATCTTGAGGAAGACTTTGAAAGAAGAAAAAGAGATTGATCTTTGCTAGCAGAGCTATATATCACAGAATACTTGGTAGGCAGGGCTGAATTGAGAAGATTTATGGGTGACTCGATTGCTGGGCATTTGCTTTTCTAAAATTTGAGTAGTTGACTTGTAAATATTTTCCCAAAAATATTTAAAACCATACTGTCTCTGTTGTTACAGAATCACAAACAAAATTATACAAGATTATAAGAAATATTTTATCTTTATTTATCTTTAAAGTTCAGTATTCTGAAAATTTGAAAGTTGTTTATGAACTGTGAACTATGGAGTATGAGCAAAAAGTTTTTGATATGTAAAGTAAATGTGGAAAAATGTAAAAATAAATAAATAAATGAAAAAAAAAAGTCTTGGGACGAGCAGTTAGTGTAATGACTATGTCGCTGGACTCCTATGTAGTCAACTGTGGTTCGAGTCTCAGAGCCAGTGGCTTAAACTCACGCCAGGTGCATGTGCGTGCCTGCCAAGATCTCGAGAGGAGAATGAAGGAGAAGGGATTGAGGCGTGGCCATCCCCCCCCCGGGGGGTGATTTCTTGCTTTCTGTCTCTCTGTCTGTCTCTGTCTTTGTGGCGAGTGCACAGGCCCTATAGCAAAAACCTCTCCAAAAAAAAAGAAAAAAAAATTCTTTTTACTTTCTAGACATAGGGGTTCTGAGACTCCATCATTCTCATCTGATGATCACTCACAATTATTCTAATCCTAAAATCCTTACCCCATGGTACCTGAATGTCTACATAAGTTATTTTATTATATAGATGTATAATTACATAATTTATTCAAGTATCTTTTATCAGAGTCACTTTTTACATTTCCAGTAAACAAGTACCTCCCTGAGAAGAGGCAAAGATTCTACTAAGCTGCTGATGCTCTTGCAGAAAAGTGAAAACTAAGGCCAAAGAACAAAACTGTCATCCTTCTCATCTCATTTCAGAGTTACTGTCTCTCCCTCATGGACATTCTATTTCTAATGGTCATGATATTAAATTAATAAAAAGTATGAAATTTTTTTAATGTCTCCTGTACCTACATTAAAAGTACGATTGTAGGAAGAATAATCTCATCCTTCATTTTCCAAGAAATCTGATCATCTAGTTAAAACAACTTCCTAGGAAATAATGTGAAGTAACATTTAAAATAATCCTAAAATTTAACTAAGTTAAAGTTTAAAGTTGTTTCCTTTCATTTTTGAAAGGAAGTTTAAAATATTAAACATGTTTGTTTCATCTAAAAACCTTACCTGTTGTAAGGCAAAGACTCAAACCCAGGCAGTAATTTAACCAAGGATATGTTTCATTACTACAACGTGCCTGCATTATGGGGGTGCATTATAAGTCATTTGATTATTGGATTTGTCAATTACATGGTCAGTACCAATCAACCAAAATAAAATGATTAAGAAACCTTAGTATAAAACTAAAATTCGTTTTTCAAACAAGAACAACAACAGCAACAATATAATTCTTTGACATTGTGGAAATAAATCCTTCGAGTATTGAAATAATTTGAAATATTTAAGAAATTAGAACTGAGAGAATAAAACTAGAAGAAGGATAATTACTACCATAATCATAAGCACATTAAGTTATATGAAGATACACTCCAACACAAAATCTCCAATACGCATTCATTAGACCTAACATCTACAGAACTGACTTTGTACTTTCTGAAGAAACAGTAGAGTGTATAGAACAAAAGGAAGAAAAAAGAGGATAAGTGAAAGACTAAAATCTTACAACAGTATTACAAAATAAGTATTATTAGTTTAAATGAGAAGCTACCTTTGTCTTGAACCTGTCTTTATTCAAAAGGTTATGAACCATTTGAATAAGTTTTTATAGAAAAATAATATAGAATTTGGAAATTTTACAAAAAACTACTCAAATATTTAGTAGTTACAGACAACAGTATTTTTTAATGTCCCAGGTGAGTATAGTTAATGATAAATGCAAACTATAGGCCTATGTCATTTTGATAAACACTTTAAGAAACAATTAGATGTGAAGCTTTTTCTTTTTTTTCCCCAAGTAAATCTAATAATTGTCATTTCTTTTTATTCCACTAGAGGGTAGTCTCTCAAAACTAGGGCTAGAATCATGTATCTAGCCTGCATTAGACCTGTTGATAAATTAATCCTTATGTTCCATTCTTCTCAACAAGATGGTTCTCTAATATACTAGTTAAGGTTGAAAAAAAAGTACATTTTTAAAACTGTTGTTTATTTTTTACAGATAGTCTTTGAGAAACATACACTGCTATGCTTTTCTGTATTTTCCAAATTTCTGGTAATTCAGTAAGTGCTTTAATTTTATGGCTTACATAGTACATTTTCTTGGTAAATATTCATTCAGAGTTAATAGGCCTAAGAAAAAGGAGGAATCACTTTTCTGAGAATTAAATTTACTAGAGTTAAAATATTTCCCCATAGTAGGAAAACATGCTTTCTAAACATACATACGTACACTGAATATGCACACAAATACCTTACACACGTGCTCACTCATATAAGGCTGGCACATTTACTGCACCGCATAAAGAAAAGTGAGTAAAAATAGCCGGAATACGTATTTGTAGAAATGATCCGCTCCAAATGCCAATGTTGTGAATTATAGAGAAACAAATACATTCTTTATTTTAAAAAGCTCATCAATCCAGATTTTTTTTTAAAATGTCATTACTTAAGAAAGAGAGAGAGAGAAGAAAAGGTTATTGAGCAACAAACACCTATGCTAAATTAAGCAGGATCTATAAAGAACTAAATGCCACTCAAAACAGTTGGAAGCTTTCTTACATATACAGCCATTTCTGAACTTCACAGAGAGGGAGTCTGAGGCTCTACCAGGTGCTTTGAGTATTTGGGAAATGCTTATAAGCAGTGTGCTCTGGATAGCTGGAAAGTGAAAACAGTTTCTCTGAATGACCGATAACCTAAAAATGGGAAAACTTGTCCAAAATTCCCAACATTTCCCTGAAGAAAAAAAAAGACAGGAAAAAGAGAGAGAAAATGATACCTAGGACAATCTGCAAGCCTGTTCCATTTATTTGTATCCTAAGCAGCAGTGTCGTAGAACAGACAGGTTGTTTCAGCCAACCAGACTGGAGCAGCTGCGAGTGCTACATCTTGGCAGTCTGAAGCGATTGGCTCCTCTCTGGGGAGTGGAGGGTGTTCAGTTATTAATGACCGCTGAGCAGGCAGCACCATGTCAGTGTGACAACTGATCGGGTGAACGATGCACCACTAACCACCATGGAAACAGGAAGAAATAAAGCCAGCTTGCAGGATCTCTCTACACTGGCTTGAGAGTCAGCCTGCCGGCTGAGAGAAAGAGTTCCTTGAAAAAGAAGGAATCCTAGCTGCAGCCTTCTGCCTTCCTTTATGTTTTAGAGTCCGGAGACGAGATCAGTTACATGTGTGCATATCTATAGTAAATATTCGTGTCTACTTTATTGCACACATACATATGCATCTATTTACGCCCAGGCAAAAACACAACCATGTGATTATCTCAATCAAGGAACTGAAGAATTCAGCACGCAGGAACACTGGCGTGTTCTAGCACTGAGACTGCTTTCGCAAGGTAAGTTTAAAATATGCATGTCTATTTAAATGTGCTCTATGTCTTGTTTCACTGATGCTCATGTTTGTATAGCTAAAATCTCCTTTCTTGTCTGAATTCTAAGAGCATTTTTTCTTTACATTTTACTTTCGTAAAGAAACCCACATTGCAAAACCCCTCTGGCTCTGTGTGTGCCTGGCTGTTTGTGGAATTTGCCAATATGCATTTTACTAGCCTGAATGCCCATCAGAGGATGTGAGTGGGAGAGAAAAAGCAGTGTGGAGGGGAGGAGAAAGAGGAGGGAGAGAAGAGAAGGGGACAGAGGGGGAGAAAAGATAAGAAGAAGGGGGGAAGGAGAGGATAGAAGATAGGAGAGGAGAGGAAGAGAGACTCGAGTGAGGGGGCAATTTTCTTTTTTCTTTACATCATTGTGATGAAAGGCAAATTACACAACATTCCAGGTTTGAAACTAAACCCCCGAATGGAGTATTTTTGTTTCTTTTCACCCAGTGGATGGAAATTCAGGAAAATGCTGCTGTTTGTCAAGAGCTAAAACCACAAAGCAGAGTAGTGGAATGAGCATATCACAAACAGTTATTGAATTTCTGCCAGGCTACATCTTACGTATTGGGGTAAATGACTTTCCTTTAATAACATCCCCTCGCTGGTCTGAAGGGACAGTGCAAATGTCTGATCGCTAATGCAGCTGGAACTGCCACACACTAGGTAAAAGGATCCCATGAACCAGAAGAGTTCTAATCTTCTCTGGTAATTAACAGGAACACAGCAGGATAGCTTTAAAGTACATTTTCTATTTAAGAAGATTGTTTGTTCAATCCAACTGCTATATTCCCTTTGCTGTTATTGGGCTAGATGGCTTAATTTGACTCTAATTTATTCATTTTTAACAATATGTCCTTGTTTCCATTCCTCTAATTTTAGTGAAAGAAAGCTATGAATATGATTGGAACCTTCCTAACTGAGTAAAAAGGGGATAATGTGAAAAACGCAAAAGGATGAATTCAGATGAAAAATATCTACTTAGAAAAGTGTCGTGGTATGATAAATATTACTCATGTTCCATTATTTCTCATATTTAGTTTTAGCAGCAATGTCTTTGAGACTGAATTACTCTCAGTAAACTCTATGGGCATCCATGTAGCAATGATTCATGGAACGCAGTATGGGTTAATTTTTACTTCCAATCTTGTAAAAAAGATGCCCTTAGTTAGTATACGCTTTCAAACAGACATCAATTGAGGAGGTTCACGGAAACATTCACCCTTTAATGGGTCCTGTAAAGACATTAAAACAAACCTAGTATTTACATTTCATCTTCTGAGGCTCTCTCCTCCCTTCCCCTAGTTCAACTAACTGAGTAGTTAATGGAGTCTGATTCTTTAAAACTACATGTTATTTTTTTCCGCAGCTGTGATTTTAGAGTTATTATTGGTTTCCTAGTTTATGATATAAGCTGAAACCAAAGACAATAACCAGCCACTTAGATCCTGCCACTTCCCCATAAATGTGTCAAAAAATGAGTCAGTTTACAATATGTAATGTAAGAAGTCAATTAATTCCAGCAACCTTTGTAAATGATGACAATAAAGCAGCTCTGACAATTTGCCAGTGGCTTCGATTTTCCCTCTGTAAAATGAACAAGTTGAAGAAGAGGGCTCCTGCTCTGGGTGAAAAATGAAAGGTGCTGAAGCATTAGCTTGCAATATTGGCAACCTTGCTCGCTGTGCCTCAAATGCCACATGCAATCTATAGAAAAAACAAAACGATTTATTACAAAGAGTAAAAGGTATTTTATTTGCCTTTCTGCTATTCATTAGAAGTACTGCTTTCAAAACAAACAAGGTTGGATATTTTGAGGTTCCTCTGAAGTTCCTAACCAAGAGGAAAGGCTTGAAGTAGATATTCCAACTCCTGATTTGGAACTCCTATAAAACGTAGCATTGCAGTATCGATTTAAGTTTTTCTTAGACCTTTCCCAGGGAAACTTTTCCTACCAAACACACATATTCTCAAATCTTAGACAGACTATTTAAAAATGGCAATCAATGACACCTAAGAACAGTGGATTCATTTTCTAACCTTAGTGAAGCTCACATGCATATTTTGGGGATTACAGGTATCAGTAACATACTCCCTTGAGTCTGAGAAATATAGTTTCTCCAGGTCCCCAGTGTTGTCACTTAGTGTGTGAGTCTGGTGATTTGATCACCATCTACCAATGCCAGATGCTGGACATATGAGCATGCCTGGAAGACCAACCACAGTCTCCCCCAATCATGTAACTGCACCAGAAATAACACTTTCTGGCAGAACAAGCTTCAAAGGACCATGTTTTCAGGGTTCTTTGTCATAAGAAACATGCTGAGTTGGAATGTTGATGTGTGGGTGTTTTTTTTTTTTTTTTAATGGTTTTTGTCATTATTAATGGCTTAATAATCAGTGCTACCAGCTTGCTAGGCCAGTAATTTTGGGACCTATGTAAAAGGTGACCAATTTATGATTCACGAACTGTATTTCACCATTTCTTTGTTCTTCTTTTTACATCTACTGCTTTTGCTACAAAGTGGGTTTGATGTTTCACTTTTTTCCCTCACTCTGAGTTTTATTTTCAGGTGTAAAATTCCTACATAATATGGCAATACAGTTTTTATGACCAACAAATAAAATTGATCAGAGGTTTGCAACTGAGTTTTTAAAAATCCCTGATTTAAATGTCACTGCTAATTAAGCAGCCCCTGAAGATGGTCAGAGTTGGGATATCTGTTGATGACTCTGAAGGAGACTATTACAAGGAAGGTAGGATTTTAAAAAGAGTCCCTACTTCTCCTTCTAGCCTCAGTAGGGATGACCCCAAAGAACAATTCGAAAGAATATGGCACCAGGCAATCTGGAGAAACACTGGCCAAGTCTGCAGCCCACTAAAATGTTTCATGCAGACGTAGCTCTGAGGTTTAGCTACTTATGTATTACTCTTTGGAACACAAAGCAGATAAACACCAGTGTACATCAGTACATCTTGTCAGTGCTGTCAAAGATAAAGCTCTCTGATATTGGCTATGCAAGGAATACTTAGGGAAGCTTCACTGTGAAACAACTGAACAGACATCCTGGGCAGAGCTCAGTGAATTTCTCCCCTCCCCTTCTGAGAAAGCGAGTGAGATTCCTCACTAGACACGAATGGAACATGGAACATGATAGCATCGTTCCTTCAGTCCCATGTCAAGAAAAGCAAATTGTAACATAAAGAAAAGGAGGTGGTACCAGATTATGGGAAGAATAACAGGGAGAAGTCAAAATGTTTTCTTTAATTTGATGTGAAGGATGGAAGAAGATCCCAGCAGATGCAATTTAAAGGTCATTAAATATAGGATTAGCAGAGACAACTTAATGCCTACCTAAATCTTTGTGAAGAAGTACAGTGCCCACCAGGCCATCTACTATATTTGCATAATTGTCAAGTTTCTATATGCCTGCTTGTTATGTTAATTCATGTTTAGGTCATGAAAAGGGAGGGCTATTTTTTTTAAGGTGCTATTAATTAAAACACATAATGTAACTTCACCATAGGGAAATAAAGAAGGGAGAAATGCTTTCATGGCATAGAATTTTTGAAGAGACCTTTAGGTGTTGGTCAAATATGCTCATTTCATAGGAAGAAACTGAGGTCCAAAGGGTTTAATATCTTTATAATGTTTTATACACACACACACACACACACACACACACATACACACACTGGTATTTACTGGCCAGGTATTTACTGGCCAGTTCTAGGGTAGAACCCCTAAAGTACTCCCTCCAGCATATTTTTTCCAAAACTCATTGATTGGTGAAAAAAAAAAAATCTTTAGAGAATGTTTCTCCATATAATCGAATACTCTAAAAGCAAAAGTCAACATTCAATAATAGGAGAAGAAGCAGCAATTTGTTAAATATATAATGCCCCAATATTTCAAATCAATAATTGATCTTTTGGATATAGTTCACTATATACTGTATTGAGTGAGTCATAAAACTTAGTTTAGCCCTCACCTATAGAGAGAGATCCAGCTAGGGATCATTCACTTTAAGTTTCACATTTTTTCCAAGAATTCTGAAGACACTCTCCAAATTCTTTTTTACTTGGTTTCATTGTAAATATTTTAAGGTACTCAGTATATACAGGTGTCTCAGTATATACAGTGTCCCTCCTCAGGATACATGACTTATTTATTTATCTCATTGGAAAACAATGAGCATATTCTCAGAATCAAACACTTTTTCTACAGCAACATTTTCTCCTCACAACAACCTGGTGAGGGAGCAGGTCTGATGCTGATGATCATTTTTAAGATAGGAAGAGTGAGGATCTGTGAGGTTAGAAACTTGCTAACATGTGGAGGAAGTAGAGTCTTTTGACTCCCCAGAGTGGGAGACAGGACAGTACAGCAATGATCATAAATCCTGGCATTTTGGAAGTAATCACTAAAGATCCGTTCCCTTATTCCTGAACTCCCACTCAAGACCTTACCCTTCCAAGTTCTACATTATTTGCACCACACTATATTTGGATACATTTTTGCAGATTAAAATCAGTATCTCTTCATTTAAATCACAGCTAATGCTATACCCAAGTTAAATAAGAAAAATACAACCAACATCTATTCTTGGAGAAAAAGATTGCATGTTGTCCTACCTACTCATCCATATGTTTGTCTGACAGCATTAGCACTTTGATAAACAGATACTTGGCAAAGGTCTTAAAACTGAATAAAATGGGATGAATAAATTACTCAGGGATTTTTCAGGTTGCTGAAAAATTGTGAACAAAATCCTCAAAGTCACTTAAAGAACAACTAATGGAAAAAGTATGAACATAAGAGCAACTTCCTGGCTTCTCCTTCCTGGTTATCAGGTTATCTCCATATCTTGGAGAGAAAGTGACACAGCAAACAAGTCAAAAATACTAGCAAATTTGTAAAGTAAACAACTAAATGTGTAAAGCAGTAAAGTCAAAATGCCAGTGAATTTGTTTACATTATTCTGAGAGTCCTTTCTTGGGGAGATTTTTACTTTCATAAGTAATATAGTTTTTGAAATAATTAAAACCCCCTAAGATAGCACATCCTAAAGTTTTTCATACTAAGCTTTACTTTTACAAGGTGACAGATTCCACAAATAGTGAGCTATTCTGTTCTGGGAAGGCAAGTAATGATCACTATTTATTGTCTTTATTTATTTTTTGTATGTCTGCACCAAAAAGACTCACTGAATCAATTAAAGACTTAATATCAACAGGCCAACATTTTCTATTTCCAGAGGACTAGAACCCCTGGGATCTAAGTCCCTGTAGAATGAGTGGAAACAGTGTTTTCCCATTTGTACAAAGGACTCCAGAAATGGGAGAATATATTCCTCTGGGACTAAGTCCATTAACATGTCATGGCCTAAGCAATGGCCTTCAGAAAGGCTCAGGACTCACAACACTCATGAATGACATGAATAATTTTGGATATCCTGACTACAGAAAATATTTAAGAGGCCTCATTTTTGTCCTAGTAGAGATAACTGTTTTTTTTTTTTTTAAGAAATTATAAAAGTTAGAAATTATCAGAAAAAATTCTAAAATTACTCAAGCAAATGACTAAAAAAAATAAAGGTAAACCTTTCAGATGAACCCCCTGCAGTAACATTTTTTAATAATATCTTACAGTCCCATTCTGCCAAAAGGTCATGGCATTTAAATCACATTGTCAACTAATATGCAATTTACCTTTGTTAAGGAAAAACATTTAAAAACTTAAAAAAAAATTAGTTAAAAACAGACTTGTATTCTCAGATACAATTCACATTGGCCTTCATGTCAGTATAATAGTTTCCTCATCATTATATTCACACACCTAAGAAATATTATGGTGTCATTATAGTGTTATGAGCTCTGTGTTTAATTTCATTTTTATCAAAACTCAGTCACTCAAACACTAAATATTGAGTATGTTCAACAAACAGTACTCAACATCTGTAGAACACATGGGACCACAATGGCCTTCATTGAAATTTTAATAGTTGCAAGGAATAATTTCAATATACATCTGGACAATGACATTTCAATTCTTTTTTTTTTTCTTTTATTGGAGAGGCTTTTCTTTTTTTTTTTTTTTTTTTTTTTTTTTGGGGGGGTTTCTTTTTTTTTTTTTTTTTTTTTTTTTTTGCTATAGGGCGCATGCACTTGCCAGAAAGATAGAGACAGAGAGACAGAAAACGAGAAATCACTCTGCAGGGGGGAAGGCCATGCCACAATCCCTTCTCCTCTTTTCTCCTCTCAGGATCTTGGGCGCACACACACATGCGCCAGGCGTGAGTTTAAGCCACCAGGTCTGGGCCTCGAACTGTGGTCAACTACATGGGAGTCCAGAGACATAGCCATTACTCTAACTGTTGGCCCCAATGACATTTCAATTTCTACGAAGACTAAAGGATTAATGGTCTTACACTCTAGGTGTCTAGGGCACTGGGAACAAAATTACAGAGTAGGGTGAAAGAGAACTGAGTCTAAGTGACAATATTGTATTCCTGAAGAGAATATCCAATAGAGTGAAGAAAGTTAAACAACAGAACCACCGTGCATGGAAAAGAAATACATTCTAAGCACATATAAACCATGGACGTTCTTGTAATAGTAAGTCTTGAATGAAAGAGATGTAAAATGCCATTAGAAGATATAAGCTTAAACTGTTTTCATCCAACAAGTTGATCTGTGTGAATAGCTGAACTGATTCACTAACACATAATTTATGTTTGTTCCTCTTACTGTAGTTTATCACCCATATACTTTTTACACAAACATTAAAGCTGCTCAAAAAGTATCATAAAATGATGCTCAGCTAAGTTTTTAAAATCAGTGAGGCATTTGCCAAACTACCATTTCCTTAATCAGTACTCTATTTTTTAATGAGCAAGCAAATTCCACGTAAATATCAAAGCATCATTTTTCATTTATGCTATAAATTATATCATGATATGCTACTGTTGGACAAAGTAGCCAAAGAAATTAAAAATTAAGGTGCATGTTACAATAAATTAATATAAGCAGAGACTTTAAAACTTCCAATCACAGCAGTTCTCTTAGATAATCCTTTGCTGGCAAAGGAAAGAGAATGTGAACAGTTGTCATTTGTTACATACATGCATATTCTGTGCCAGACATCATGCTAAGTATTTAACATGCAGTTTCTTGATCCTCATAATAACCACATGCGTTATTAATCCTATTTTACAAATAAGGGGGTAAAAAAAGGCTTAGAGAAAAGTAAAGTGACTTGCCACAACTAATTAAAGGCAAAAGAGGAAAAGGAACCTAGGTGAGTTTGGTTGTAAAGAACATGCCTTTGTGCGTGAGGCAACACTGCCTCTTGTTGGTACTGCCTAAATATAGCTAGTCTATACTGCCTTCCAGCAAGCAGATTCCCTACCCAAATACAGTAACTTCATTTATAATTGCTTACCACGCATTCTGCTCACACTACAGTATTATCTCTTCACAGGATTCATTCGCACTTTGTGCTTGTTTGTTTCTGACAAAAGAGTGATGATTTACTTATTTATATTTGAGCATCACTATCCATTTGATTAAAATGATTTTGCAGTTCGGTTCACAGCTAGACCTATGAACTGGCAGCTTAGGGTCTTCTTTCTCAACCTCCCATCAGGTAGAATTCAACATGCTTGTTTATCTGAGGTCAGGCAGTGCAATAAACAGCACAAAAGAAAAATGCAAAGCTTTGCTCACAGGTCTCAAATTTCATTATTTATAACAATCCTTCCATAGATTCAATTTCAATTTGTGGACCCTTTTATTCCCTTATGCATTAGCTTTTGTACAATGAAGATGAAAGCTGTCTGAATACTCTTTCACTGCTAGTATGATCATCCATTTTCAATGCAATTCATCCATCTGCCTCGGTACTAACAAGTTTCTAGCTCTGCAAAATTAATTGACAAAAGCTGTAATTTGGTTTTCAAACTGAGTATGCTGAGCCAAACCTATAACTTCAGTGAAAGTGTTCTGTACAAGCTATTTGTAAAACTTCAGCGTTTCTTAGTAAGTGACCTACCTCCTCAAAAGTCTATCAGGGGAGTCCTTCAGCTTGACTGTCCCACATAGAAAAAGTTAAATGTGAAATTAAGGCACAAATGTTAGAGAAATCATCCAGTGATTAAGACTGAGGTTTAGAGAGCTCACATCTATATATACGTTTCTTTTTGAAATGAAGAGTTTTAAAAAATAAGCAATTACCTGAACAATGAAACTCATTTTGAGGGATGGAAGATTAAAATACATATGCATTATGAATAACCTAACTTGGAACATATAGAAAATAAAGGACATGTACAGTTTAGAATTCCACTTTCGGGTTTGTTTTTTTTGTTTTGTTTTGTTTTGTTTTGTTTTTTTCCTGCTACTGCTTCACTGTATATACAGCAAGGAGGAGGGAAGTGCTAAAGAAGAGAGCAAACCTGGCTGGCCACTGTGGTTTTAACATGCATCACAGTCTGTCCCCTGGCTCACCATTTCATACATCCATCTTACTGAAGTTTATAGCTTCACATGGAAACCGAGGCTTAGAATGGGGAAATATTTTTCCAACTTCAATCAAAAGCAAAATCCTAGTGCAAACCCTGTATGTTTGACTCCAAGGCCCATTCTATTAAGTAGAATGCTACTGTCCCTCCTAAAGACATATTTCTTAGAATAAGCATAAAAATTTCTCCATTAAGAAACATTGACAAGACCAGCAGTTATTGTAATGGCTGTGTCACTGGACTCCCATGTAGTCGACCGCGGTTCAAGTCCCAGACCCGGCGGCTTAAACTTGCATGGGCGCATGTGCATGCTTGCCCAAGATCCCAAGAGGAGGATGGAGGAGAAGGGATTGCGGCGTGGCCATCCCTACTGGGGGGTGATTTCTTGCTTTCTAGCTCTGTGACTCTCTCTGTCTTTATGGCGAGTGCACGCGCCCTATAGCAAAAACCTCTCCAAAAAAAAAAGAAACATTGGCATTTTATGGAGAAGCTTCCAGCAACAGGCTCTTTCTATAGTTTTATGCTAAGTAAAGATCAGAATGTTTATATAGTAATTGGTCAAACTTTACAGTCTTACCACATGTTGCCATCTGATTAGTATAATCTTATTTCATGAATAGTATAATCAACACTTAATTAGCAATAATACTTAATATAATCCAACTATTCTAAAGTATTAACTTACAGATTTTGTACTTAAATATTCTCTCAATCTGTGTAATTTCATAAGTGTAATGTGTATAAAAAATGATCATGGTAGACTTCTGGAAGAACTTATAACATCTAAGATCTTTATCATTTCTTAGAGAATAGAAATCGATAATGAAATAAGGAAAGTTTTCTTGACCATAAACAACTTGCAAGTTGAACAAATAGAACAATGTTTTGAACTTATCCTTCTAGCCCTGAATGTTGCTCACCAAAATGGGAAGTATTTGAAAACACTTTACTATTTTTCTAGAGGTCGTGCATTTAGGAAAAATGATGAACATTTACAAGTTTAATTCCACCCTGTGAAGAATGCTTCCTTATTTAGCCCGGTAACTTCTCTACCTTGAACACATATTCCCTCTACCCAATCCCACACCACACCAAAAGTAATAGTATACTAAGTTCTTAATGCCACTTACATATGGGGTTTTCCTTTTCACATAATCATGTTTATTATACAGGAATATGCTGTTCTGTATTTCACTTGATACAGACTTCTATGAATCATTGAAACATACTCTGATAGTTTCATACTAATCATTCATTTAATCAGATTGCACTACGGATTCTTTTTTTTTTTTTTAAGAGAGGTTTATGCTATAGAGTTTGTGCACTCACCAGAAACACAGAGAAAAATGGAAAATGAGAAATCACCCCTCCCACCCCCATGGTGGATGACCAGGCTACAATCCCTTCTCCTCTTCCCTTCTCTCTCAGGATTTTGGGCATATACACACATGTACCCAGCATGAGTCTCAAAGCTCTGGATCTGGGACTCAAACTGCATTTGGCCATATGGGAGTTCAGTGCCTTAATCACTATACTACCTGCTGGCCCCACATTATGTTCATTTAATCAGTGACGATGGATATATCCATAATCTATTAACAGAATCTCAGCATATTGGTAAAAAATGTATGACACCATAAATAAAGCCAAATGTCTGTATTTGTGATGATCAACATCAACTCACTTGGGTGCTTACTTTTAATGCAGAATCCCTGATAGAGACAACTAAGAATCCCTAGTAATATTTTGCACAAAGTTTCAGAATGAGTGTGTGAAGATTTGAATATTTTTATTTTTCGTTGTCTAACATTTTTGTTCTAAGGTAAATATTCTTTATTTGGGATAAAAAAATCTATTGCTTGAAGTTATACAAAATATGCATGTAATAAATAGACTGTGCAGTATTTTTTCCAAGAGAAGATTAAGATTAAGAATAGAGTATGGCTGAGTTAGGGGTTTGATTTTAAGGGATTTGATTGAGATATTCAAATGGCTGACCTTAGTTAATACTGTAACAGTGTGGTAAATATAGTCTATTCCTATTCTCTTTAATATAAATAAGTACAAAAATCCCACAGTCATTTTTTTGGCTCCAAGATGATGTCTATAGGGTGGTAGATTATTGATCTTTAGGAGGGATGCTGCTAGAAATGGACAAATCTCTTTTTCCCAGATGTTCATAAGCTCTAATTTTCGTAAACCATGTCACATTCCATAGAGAATTCAATTGAGGGTCACCCAGAAACTCCTACCATATAATTAATAAATGAATCTACATTCCCCATTGATTTGTTTTCAAAGGTCATTGAATAATATAAGTAGTCAGAAGTGGTACAATGGAATCCATAAACTAGGGAAGATTATACAGATAGGTCATTTGTTCAAAAGGGCCCTACCACTAAAAAATATAATTGGGACCTAAAACCAGGGTATTTAATCTTTGCCCAATGAGTATTTCATGGCACAGTGACTATGATCACAGACTTTCAAAATTTTTGGACCATATGTTCCTACTGAATCATTACTCATTTATTTTAAAATGTTTTTTAAAGAATGTTTTAATTTTATTTATTATTGTATTACTTTAATTTTCTATAGGGCACATGCACTCGCCAGAGAAAGATAGTGTGTGTGTGTATGTATGTATGTGTGAGAGAGAGAGAGAAAGGAAGTAAGAAAGCAAGGTATCAGGTCAGGGATTCAAACTCAGCCTTGTGGGATGCCTGCTGGGCATCCGAATTATTACTTTTTAAATGCCATGATAACAAAAAGTTCCCAAACTCCAATGTAAAGAGAAACTCAGGAGACCCTTCTCTCTGGAGAGCCCAGATTTATCTACAAAACTTCTTACTGCTAGAGTCTGGCAGAAGCCCAATTCACTACCACCTAGTCACTTTTCAAGATGCCTCTTTAGACTGGCATTTTATTGACAACAATGTGTTCTGCTGTTCAACATCAAAATGTTAATTACTTCAGTCTGGGGGTTTAAATTTGTGCCCTAAAATTATTTTAGCAGAAGTTTTTTTTTGTTTTTTTTTGTTTTGTTTTGTTTTTTTAAAGTCCAATGAAAGTGAAAGAGAATATTAAATAGAAACCCACCAGTAAAAGAATGGCAACCACAAAAATAGCAAGTTTCATATTTATTCAAAATAGAAATAGAATGATCCAGTTTCTTTGTGCTGTTCTGTTAGAAACTACCATTCCTCCTAGATATTCCATCCCAGATTTAAAAGGCTCTGATAACGTTCTGTCCTGGTTCTCTTTGCTAGGGTCTTTTTAAGTGTTAGAAAACACACAAACTAATTACCATTTTTGAAATGATAAATTTCACTGTAAATTATTTTTAAGCTTTTATACAAATTTTGTTATACATTTTTCTCCAAAATAGTATGTAATATAATAAGGTTTTCTATAAGACCAGTGAATGTCCATTTATCATAGTGACTCCATGGAAATAGTTTTCATTTCTCATTTGTACTTTCTACTTATTTACTGACTGATTACTTGTAAACCAGAAATCATGTTGTACATCTTTTGGGGTATAGTATGGTTTTTAAAACACACATATGGTGTTATAACAAACAAATCAAGGTTATAAACACATTCATCTTATCCAACATTGATCATTATACTGTTGATAATAGTTATATTGGAAATACATATTGAATTGTTAGTGACATGTTTTACTCTGTTGCATTACACTGTTCCATAACCTATTCCATTTTTTACACACTTTTTATGTTCATTAATCATTTTCCTCTGAACCTCCCATTCCCTACCCCATGTACCTTGTGGTATTCACTATTAAGTCTCTCTGTTTCTATGCCATTGAGACACTCAGTCTCTGCCACAGAGGACAGACATTCAGTATATGCTAACCAGTGACATACAGTATTTATCTTTCATAGACTGGCTTGTCTAATTTATTACATCTTGTACTTTCATTATCACTTCTTGTGCTACTAATACAAGATGTTTAAATTAAATTTTAAGTTCTATAAGATTTTCCTTTTTTTGAAGAGGTTTTGTTATAGGGCGGGTGCACTCACCAGAAAGACATAGTGAGAAATCAACCCCCAGGGAGAATGACCACGCCGCAATCCCTTCTCCTCCATTCTCCTCTCAGGATCTTGGACAAACACACACATGCCTGGAGTGAGTTTAAGCCACCGGGTCTGGTACTCAAACTGTAGTCAACTACATGGGAGTCAGCAACATAGCCTTTACACCAACTGCTGGTCCCTCTATAAGATTTTCTTTCCTCCAAAACATAATTACTTCTGAAGAAATGACAATTGTCCTAATGTATCATTTCACAAAAACTGTATTAGCATTTTTTATAAATTTGTACTTAATTGAATTTCTATATCTCAATGCCTGCAAACATATATGAACACATGCACACTGTCACTCACACAAATACTAAAATTCTTAAACATTCACCAACTCTTAATAATTTTTCTGTTTGTAAATATTAAGTCTAGCCATACCTAGTTGTACCTGGTTTCCAATGACTTCTTCTAAGACATACCATATAATTAACAGGGCAAATATCACATATATTTTAAGCTTACATTCATGTAAATAACTGGGCAAAAAAAATCTAAAATGTAAGTAAAAGTTTATAACCATTTATGAAAATCAGAGTCACATGCCATTTGAGTTGCTGTTTTAATCTGTCACTTCTCCTAGTCCCACATCTCCACCTCTAAACTAATGTAAGTTACAACTAATTCTACTTAGTTATTATCACTATAATGACTATCAATAGTTTTGGATTATTTCCTGTTTCTGGTACATAACTAAGACTGTTCCTGCACTAAGAACTAATGTATTACTTTAATTTTCACAATATCTCTTTGAAGTAGGCACTATTATCACCCTGTTTTTAGTAGATGAAAAACAGTAACATAGTAGCAGCAGAGGGAGAACTAGATCCATATTTGATTCCTTAATCAATAGGCTGTTTCCACTCACCATCATTCTGAAAGTCCAGAGAGCAAGAAAGAAAGATAAAGCATTTTTTTCTATTTTCTATTTAAGAAATCTCAAGGGTAAGTGTAGAACAAAGTAGAAACACTGAAAAATGACATCCTAGTAATACATTTTTACTTTCCCAGCATAACTCCCATCATATTTCTGGTTTTAGACCTAGATTCAGACAACTTGTTGAAAGCCAAATTTGCTAGTGAAATGACTTCTATTGTTGAAGGATTCCTTCTTACTTTCAATCCTGCATGCATGCACATGCCTCTACTTTCACATCTTGAGCCAGTTTTGCAGAACTAGAAATGATGAAACTCCAGGTAGAAAAGAGATAAAAGTCATACAATTTTTTTCTCTCACTCCCTCTGAGTCCCATTTTCTCAGAAATGTACAGTTCTATAATCCACAGATCAATATTATTTTAGAGAGTGAAACATTTTCTTATGTCATTTGCTTTAGATTTCCAAATGCCATCTTTTGTTCTAGCAATGTTCTCACTTCTGTTGTTAGTGTTCCAAGTTTATATGAATATCCTTATGCTGTCAGTTTAGTAACTAATACCATCACTTCTATTGCTGTTGATTTCAATTTTAAAAGGAGCGAGGAGGATATTATGAAACTCCTCAGTATTCTTTCAAGTTTTAAATGATACTAAATTATTTAAAAGTCTCATCAGTAATCCTTTCACTTGGTTTGTTTGTTTGTTGGAGGAAATGCTAAAGAAAAGAATTTAAATGTAGGGATAAGGGAAGCTTGTTAGGAATGAAAAATATGGTGACTTGCCAAGGGACCACAAGAGATGACATTTTTACCTATTCCCAGTAGCTGTAGACTATTTTCTTACCAAATTAAAAATAAGCACACAAATACCCAGGCTCACATTCTACTGAAACCAGAAACTAAATATATTTAGAACCAAAGGGTCATAACTTCCAGAATAGTGGAAATACTAGAAAGAAAATTAAGAGAAGGAGATAAAAAAAAAAAAAAAAAAAAACCAAGAGGGAAGAAAAATGAAAGGCGGAAAAGGAGAGTTGCAGCTAGAATAAACATTAAAAGCGAGCTAGGTCCAAAATGTGAGTCCCTTTGCCAGGATGCAGAAATCAGTGGCAGGATCATAGAGATTCAGAAGCTCTTTCTGTTTTCACAGCTAAGGTCTCATTGAAACGAAAATGTGCTCTTATCTCTGTAGATTGCAAATATGTATTTCCAAGTAAAATAATCACCAAGCCTTTTAAAGTGCCCTTTAAAAATTAATTTGAATCTTCTCCATGAAATAAACTAAAGAGTCCAAGGGTCAATATGCTGAAAAATTACAAAACAGATGTCAAATAACCTTCATTTTGCAACAACAGCCTTCTATGAATCTGACATCCAGTTATTCCAGCTAACATCATGTACAAGACTCAGAGAGGCAGCCAAGGAATGGAATACTAATTTATGACAACATATTGAAAGGAGTAGATGAGAACAAAACACCACAAAAATACATAAATTGACCAAATAAGACTGCATATGTTACTATCTTCCACGACAACGGAAACTCATTGACTGACAATTTACATCTGGTTTGATCCTTTATTCTGCAAATCACAAAAATGGGTTGCTGTGGCAACTGCCATGTACTATTTAGCTTGCTGGAAAGAAGGGGGGGAAAAAACCTTTAAAGTATCTTCTAAAACACAAATACAATATAGCATGCATTTTTATTGTTCCTCCTACCCTAGGAGAACAAATTTCCTGACAGTAGGTCTATTTTCTCATAGCTTTAAAAATGGGCTTTCTTTCTGTTGTCTGCATTTATATTATATATACTAGCAATTCATGCAAATAATAAAAAGAAAAAAATCCATACAAATATAAAAGAGATAGATACAGATAGCGTGGGTCACAGAAATGTGATAGGGCCATTGTCTTTTACAGCATCCCTACTTTTATCCATCGACAGACCTTTTAGCCAATTTAACTACACTGATATATGTGTTAAATCCACACATGATACTCCCAGAAACACACTACAGTTCAATTCTTAATGCACTTAAAAAGGCAAGTTTATTTTTCCGGACCAGAAACAAGAGCAAATACAAGTTAGAACCTGAAAAATATTCTTACTCTCATAGTAACACGTAACATGGGTTCTTCACAAGGAAGCCATGCAGGACCTTAGACACACAGTGTCAACACCAGCGCATACAGGAACAAGCAAATAAAGTGGAAAATGCTAAATAAAAGGGGAAGAATACTCATCCCTTACCTATTTACTTTTCCAATGAGACTTAAAAGGAAAGAGGCAAACTCGCCGGAGCACTTAAGGCCTTGATAATAGAATAAAAACTCAAGTCACCGTGACTTGTCCAGTGGCAAGTTTGACAGTTTTTTAAACTCTGTAGATACTGCTTTGTAGTAGGAATGTCAATTCTTGTGTTTTGTTTTGTTTGTTTTTTTGTTTTTAAGAGAGATTTTTGTGATAAGGTGCTTATGCTCACTGAAGAGAGATAGAAAACAAGAAATCACTACCCAATGAGAGATGGTCACACTGCAATCCCTTCTCCTACATTCTCCTCCTGGAATTTTGGGCATGCATGGCACAGTGAGTTTTAAGCTGCTGGATCTGGTACTTGAACCATGGAAGACTACGTGAGAGTCCAGCAAAGTGACTATTATGCTATCTGCTGATCCCAGGTCATCTCTTTTGAATGAACTCAATTATCAGCTCTTAATATAATGGAAGTCTTCTCTTTAGAAGAAACTACTTTTGAGAAAGCTAAGAAAAATGCCCCCCTTTAAAAACAAACCCAAAAAAATGAAAAACAGACATGTCTTCTACTATCACAACTACTGCTATATGGAACTTTTCAGGAACTATCACCATAGGCTTGAGTGAAGGGCTCACTGTTTTGAAGTGGAAACATTATCTAATAGGGTAAGGATTGGTGAGGTATAGTTGCTAAAAGACATAAAGGACTTATAAATTAACAGTAAGATAACACTGAAAATATTATGGATCCAAAATGCGGATAAAAACTACCTGTACAGATCCTGAAGGGAAAAGTACCTGGCTGTATATTGTATTAACAGCTATAGCATTTAATCATACCAAAGAAAAAGAATCAACACAAATAGATTTCTTTTTCTACTTTTCCTTGGGCAACAATAGAGAACAATCAATTTAAAAGTAATTGGAGAAATTTGTGTTTTGTTCGGAAGAGTAAAGGAAAACATTCATTCAACAGTACCACATAGAATCATTTGCTTAATAGCATTTCTAATATGTTATGCATTTATTCAATCTACTTCTTTCTATATTAAAATGCAAAGACAATTACTCTGGATGTAAATCCTAGAAAACAATCAAAGTTTCTATTAAATTAGAGAAGAGACAGTTAAGCTGCAATGAGATTTGCAGATGCTCATGAATAGACAATACTTAGAATTTCTCTCCCTGGAATGTGAAAAAGAAGGGTGGTAGAGATTCAGAAAATCCCTGCCTTCCTTTCTCCCTCCCTTATTCCTTTTCTCCTTCCTCTTCCCTTTTTGCCTTTATTTTTAGAGAGGCTATAAAAGAGAGTTTTTATTTTTAATCTAACAATTTAAATTACATAGGTGTATAAAATTGCCTTATACTACAATACCAGCCCTACAGCAGGTAGAAACTTCCTTTCAACATTATGTTAAAAGCAGTTTGCATTTGACTGATCAGTCACAGGGGAATATGGGCAGTTTCAACCTTCTTAGTCTTTTGTCTCCTACAAAAGTTCTGGGAAGTTCTTTGTATACTTACATTAAAGTCATTTCTATTCATTAAAAACTCAAAATAAGCATGTTTTTAAAAAGGCAAATGAACATGAGCATTGAATAAAAAGATTCTGTGCAGGTTTAACAAGCATTTTGTATTTTACTTTGCCTGAGCAGAATTTTTAAATCCCCATGCTTTAATTGGGGTGCTACCAAAGTTATAATCTCTAATATGAGATTCAATAAATGTGTTTCATGCTCTGATTAAATGTCAAGGCTACAGATTTGTTATTTCAGATCGAGTGAGCAATAATTTTGTTGGATAATAATGAATTCCCAAGATTTATTTGCAACACTCAGCTGTCCATTTCAAAGCTCTGAGTCATACTATAATACTTCCAATCCTGATAATATTATGCAATTTAGCAAATAAAACGTATGTTTTAAGTAAATTCCACTCATTTCATACATGCTCCGTGAACTCTGGATGCCTCCACAGGAACTTAGAACCAACAATATTTGCCCAGTTCTAACTCGCAGCAGATATTGTTTGATTTGCATTAAATGCTTTTCTTTGTTATGAGATTCTTTAAAATGAGGGTGCTTTTCTACCCTAAATTACGTTGTCTTCTATAAGTATCATTTTCCAATACAGATTCTTTACTCCCATCCAGTCTTCACTAAAGTCTAACCTCACAAATGGCTGACAGGATGATTACTTTGTACTATCAGCTGGTCACACAAAGTCTGGCCTCCAGATACTCCAAGCATTCAACAGCTAACACTCAATGATCTAAATTTTATTAGTTTTTTTTTTTATAATATTTTGCATTATTTATTTATTTATTTATAATATTTTGCATTATTGTTAAAAGTCTGTGGCAGTTACAGACATTAAAAACATACTATAGGTACCAGCAGTTGGTGTAATGGTTACATTGTTGAACTCCCACATAGTCGACCATGGTTCAAGTCCGGGATCTGGCCGCTTAAAACTTGCATGCATGCCCAAAATCCCAAGAGGAGAATATAGGAGAAGGGATTACAAGATTACCATCTCCCTTGGGAGGTGATTTCTTGCCTTTTGTCTCTCTCTCTCTCTCTGTCTCTCCAGCAAGTGCATGCACTCTATAGGAAAAATCTCTTATAAAAAAAAAAAAAACTACTATGACCTAATTTAGATGATTTTCTATGCTCAAGTAGAAATGTCACAGATTTTTAGAAAGTAATCTACACACCTTACATCTTAACTGCACTATGCTATAACTATAGACATAGTTTATAAAAGTCATTTTGAGGCTAGCCATGGTGGTGTAGTGGTGATAGAGTACTCCACAATACTTAAGTGTATGGGAAGACCCTGGGTTCAAGTTCCAAAGTCTTGTACACTCGACATGCAGGCATGCCCATGACCCTGGTAGGCTCAGGCTAGGGGTGGTTCATGGTGTGAAGACCCTGTTCATGTTACCTCTCTCTCTCTGTCTTTCTCTCTCTCTCTCCCTCTCTCACCCCCTCCATCCCTCTCTTACTCACTAAATAGGCTTTAAAAAAAAA
>NW_006159742.1:1563869-1592566 GCF_000334495.1 Tupaia belangeri chinensis | reverse complement strand
CCTTAACATTTTGAATATATTTCCCCATTCTTTCCTTACTTACATTGTTTCCAACGAGAGGTCCAATGTTAGCCTGATGAGATATCCTTTGAAAGTAACTTGACATTTCTTTCTTGCCAATCTTAGAATCTTGTTTCTGTCTGTGGTTTTGGTCAATCTGGGTATAAATTAACAGTAAGATAACACTGAAAATATTATGGATCCAAAATGCGGATAAAAACTACCTGTACAGATCCTGAAGGGAAAAGTACCTGGCTGTATATTGTATTAACAGCTATAGCATTTAATCATACCAAAGAAAAAGAATCAACACAAATAGATTTCTTTTTCTACTTTTCCTTGGGCAACAATAGAGAACAATCAATTTAAAAGTAATTGGAGAAATTTGTGTTTTGTTCGGAAGAGTAAAGGAAAACATTCATTCAACAGTACCACATAGAATCATTTGCTTAATAGCATTTCTAATATGTTATGCATTTATTCAATCTACTTCTTTCTATATTAAAATGCAAAGACAATTACTCTGGATGTAAATCCTAGAAAACAATCAAAGTTTCTATTAAATTAGAGAAGAGACAGTTAAGCTGCAATGAGATTTGCAGATGCTCATGAATAGACAATACTTAGAATTTCTCTCCCTGGAATGTGAAAAAGAAGGGTGGTAGAGATTCAGAAAATCCCTGCCTTCCTTTCTCCCTCCCTTATTCCTTTTCTCCTTCCTCTTCCCTTTTTGCCTTTATTTTTAGAGAGGCTATAAAAGAGAGTTTTTATTTTTAATCTAACAATTTAAATTACATAGGTGTATAAAATTGCCTTATACTACAATACCAGCCCTACAGCAGGTAGAAACTTCCTTTCAACATTATGTTAAAAGCAGTTTGCATTTGACTGATCAGTCACAGGGGAATATGGGCAGTTTCAACCTTCTTAGTCTTTTGTCTCCTACAAAAGTTCTGGGAAGTTCTTTGTATACTTACATTAAAGTCATTTCTATTCATTAAAAACTCAAAATAAGCATGTTTTTAAAAAGGCAAATGAACATGAGCATTGAATAAAAAGATTCTGTGCAGGTTTAACAAGCATTTTGTATTTTACTTTGCCTGAGCAGAATTTTTAAATCCCCATGCTTTAATTGGGGTGCTACCAAAGTTATAATCTCTAATATGAGATTCAATAAATGTGTTTCATGCTCTGATTAAATGTCAAGGCTACAGATTTGTTATTTCAGATCGAGTGAGCAATAATTTTGTTGGATAATAATGAATTCCCAAGATTTATTTGCAACACTCAGCTGTCCATTTCAAAGCTCTGAGTCATACTATAATACTTCCAATCCTGATAATATTATGCAATTTAGCAAATAAAACGTATGTTTTAAGTAAATTCCACTCATTTCATACATGCTCCGTGAACTCTGGATGCCTCCACAGGAACTTAGAACCAACAATATTTGCCCAGTTCTAACTCGCAGCAGATATTGTTTGATTTGCATTAAATGCTTTTCTTTGTTATGAGATTCTTTAAAATGAGGGTGCTTTTCTACCCTAAATTACGTTGTCTTCTATAAGTATCATTTTCCAATACAGATTCTTTACTCCCATCCAGTCTTCACTAAAGTCTAACCTCACAAATGGCTGACAGGATGATTACTTTGTACTATCAGCTGGTCAAACAAAGTCTGGCCTCCAGATACTCCAAGCATTCAACAGCTAACACTCAATGATCTAAATTTTATTAGTTTTTTTTTTTATAATATTTTGCATTATTTATTTATTTATTTATTTATAATATTTTGCATTATTGTTAAAAGTCTGTGGCAGTTACAGACATTAAAAACATACTATAGGTACCAGCAGTTGGTGTAATGGTTACATTGTTGAACTCCCACATAGTCGACCATGGTTCAAGTCCGGGATCTGGCCGCTTAAAACATGGTTCAAGTCCGGGATCTGGCCGCTTAAAACTTGCATGCATGCCCAAAATCCTAAGAGGAGAATGGAGAAGAAAGGATTGCAGCATGGCCATCCCCTCTGGGGGTGATTTCTCGCTTTCTGTCTCTGTCTCTCTTCTCTGTGGTGAGTGCACACACTCTATCGCAGCACGCAAGCTGTGGAACTGGCTGGGGCCGCACCTGAGAAGGAGCACGGGAAGGAGGTGATGGGCTTTGCTGCCGTAGCCGGCCGCCCCCCCTTTTTTGTGTGTGATGCATGCCCAAAATCCCAAGAGGAGAATATAGGAGAAGGGATTACAAGATTACCATCTCCCTTGGGAGGTGATTTCTTGCCTTTTGTCTCTCTCTCTCTCTCTGTCTCTCCAGCAAGTGCATGCACTCTATAGGAAAAATCTCTTATAAAAAAAAAAAAAACTACTATGACCTAATTTAGATGATTTTCTATGCTCAAGTAGAAATGTCACAGATTTTTAGAAAGTAATCTACACACCTTACATCTTAACTGCACTATGCTATAACTATAGACATAGTTTATAAAAGTCATTTTGAGGCTAGCCATGGTGGTGTAGTGGTGATAGAGTACTCCACAATACTTAAGTGTATGGGAAGACCCTGGGTTCAAGTTCCAAAGTCTTGTACACTCGACATGCAGGCATGCCCATGACCCTGGTAGGCTCAGGCTAGGGGTGGTTCATGGTGTGAAGACCCTGTTCATGTTACCTCTCTCTCTCTGTCTTTCTCTCTCTCTCTCCCTCTCTCACCCCCTCCATCCCTCTCTTACTCACTAAATAGGCTTTAAAAAAAAATAAATGAAGATCAATATCTTAAGTGAAAAAGATACAGGGACCAGCATTTAGCATAATGGCTGTGTCACTGAACTCCCATGTAGCCAACCACGGTTCGAGTCCCGGACTTGGTGGCTTAAACTCACGCCGGGCGCATGTGTGTGCATGCCCAAGATCCTGAGAAGAGAATGGAGGAGAAGGGACTGCGGCATGGCCATCCGCCCCGGGAGGTGATTTCTCACTTTCTATCTCTCTGTCTCTCTCTCTCTTTGTTATAGAGTGCATGCACCCTATAGCAAAAACCTCTCCAAAAAAAAAAAAAAAATACACGAAATATACTTTCTCCATTAGTTCCCTCACAATAAATTTATTCATGGTATTATGGGATAAAAAATGAATTAGAAGAATGCTTATGATTCTCTTTAAGCAATCTGTATTTAATTATACTTTTTAAATGTGCTAGTATTTCCAAGTGGACTTTGTTACTGTTTTGTAGTCTCCAAAATTTAAAAAAAAAATTCATTTTCAGTTTGCCAAACTGACATTCATTTTTCCACTCATACAAATTTAGTGAGTGAACTGAGTACTCACCTGCAAAAGCAAGGCACAGAAAAGTGTCTTGTATAGCAAACTGCTTTTAATTTACAATGATATTATGGGAATCTACTACTAAATACAACTCATATTTATTCATTCAGTCAGTAGATGTTTTGAACTATAATTCCAGTCGCCATTCTGGCTAGATATTAAATATGACTGTGAACAAAGCAGGAAACTAATAAGGCCAACATCTTAATGGACGTGATAAAAAGCAGGCAATCATCAAAATGATAATAATTTCAGGTAGTCATGATGGCTATACAAGAAAAACAAAATGGAGAGAGTAATTAGAGAGAGTACTTTCGGTAAAGTGGCCCTTAAATAAGGTATGACTTAGCATAAGAATTAAAGATCAAATTAAAAAACAAACATCTAAACTATCTAAAATAATGTTAAATGTTTATTGGCAGCTATGTGTTAACCATTAACTTTTCTTCCTTAATTTGTTAAAAGTGTCACTTAATTATCAGTCAGTCAGTTAATACGGTGGTTAAGGCAGGTGGATCCCACATAGTGGACTACGCAGTTTGAGCCCCTGACTAGCAGCTTGACAAACATGCCAGGCATGTGGGCATGCATGCACACAATTCTGAGAGGAGAATGGAGGAGAAGGGATCACAATGTGGTCTTTCCTCCTGGGGGCCATGGTGCTTTATCACTTTCCTTTACAGTCACTGCCTCTGTCTCTCTCTCCAGTGAGCACACACATCCTGTAGGAAATTTTTGAAAAAGTATCACTTAATTTCAGTGTGCAAAGAAAAGACACGATGTATGCTTATGAAGTATATAAGAGAGACACAAAAGTATTTTGTTAACAGTTAGTAAAGGGGGCAATGAGTTACATACAGATTTATAACACAAGGCTTTTGCAGCAAAGGCTAAGAGAAGGATGGCTGATAATGGCTCATGGGTCTGGGAGAAAGCTCAGGAGCTGTCACTTAACAGTCCTTTCAAGCTTGATCAGCAAACTAAGCTTCCCTGAGTTTCATAACCTATAAAGGGGGTATAATTAGACATGCTGACAGGATTACAAGAAGCAAATAAGTTCATATGTAAAAAACTGAACTGAATTTTTGCAATGTAGACCACTATGACTATAACCAGTCCTGTTTTTTTTTGTTGTTGTTGTTATTATATGATAGAAAAAACAAGCTGATAGAAATAACAAGGATTGTAAAGAATCTCTCAGATGAGAATTATTGTAAAATATGCAAGGATAAGTAAAGTAGCAAAGACTATCATGACATTCCTATAAAGTTAACTGACTGTTTAAGTTCAATGATGAAAAAAAGTCAAACCTTTAACTTGCAATGTAATACCTTTTATTTTCATATGTAAAATAAATAATAAAGCTTCACTGACCTATCATGCATCAAGAACTAACTCTGTCTGACCCTTCAGACCTCTTTGGAGTGCCATCAGATCATCCCATTAATCATTTCTCAGCATAAATATTAGGGAAGACACCCACCACCTGCAATGAAGCTCCACTTTCAGAAAGAGACACAAACATGCACACAGACATGAAAACTTCCTCATACCTTGCTTAAAAGATTACTTTTGAAACCTACAGCCATAACTCATGATGCTTTTTTCAAGTTTTCAATGGAGTTTTTATTGTTCTATTTTTAAACCTTTCTTGTAACCCTTGGACACAAATATAACAATGTTGTTTTAAGCAGACTGCCAAGAGTATAAGGAGGAAACCACAGAGCATGAGGGAAATCTGGCACACTTTTGAAGTGCATAAAGACACACCATTCCATACTCATTATAGGGCACTAACAATATAGACCACATCTATATTACCAGCTCCCTGAGGAACAGTAACAGAAAAGCATCATTGATCACTGAACTCACAGCAGGCCTGGGATGACCCATAACACACCTGAAAACGTGCACTATAATTTATTCTCTTGTTTATCGCATTGAAGAAATTATTTGATCATAGGAACTCATTTGATTCCACTTCATTTCAAAATAGTTTATATTCCCAAATCTTAGTAGAAATATAAAACACTGACATTCATGCTGTTCTGCAATGAGGACCAATATTTTATTTTATGTAGAACAGAAATTGAACTACCCAGGAACCATCTCCTCTGAGTTACTGTCTGAGAACCCGTCTTTTCTGAAATATAATTTTGATATTTCTGTAATAATATTGTAACTAAAATGTTCTTCATTCTCTACCTATAGTACATCACTGGACTCTTGTCCAGAGGCTTCCTTATCTTCTTCACAAACTAATGACTTTCTGTTCTGCCAAACTGAGTTATATCAAGGAGTACAAATGTGATGAAAACCTTTTTGCTGCCATCCTTTCACAGCGTATCTCTGCTTCAAAAACCATCCCTCCTGAGATTGGTGTAAAAGCATTTACTTGTGGCAATCAATACAGAATTTTTTTTCTTTTTTCTCTTTTTTTTCAGTATATACACCTATCATGTCCTCCCTATCACAGAAGGCCCTAGGGAGAGCATACTTGCTAGATCAGAAAGCAGAAGGCAGCATAGATGTGTATGTCCACAGAGTGAACTCACATTAGAATCATTCTACTTTTATTTTAACTATAGCAGGGAGTTAGACAACCTTCAGATGACTCAAAAAGAGACTTCGTTGACAGGATATTTGGCTGTCTTCCAGGAAATTCTTGAATTATCCAAATAATTATCCAAATGCTTTCATCTGAAATGTAGGAAAATTGAAAGGAGGTCTACATGAGACATGTATTTCCAAACTACTGTATTACAACGTGCAACAGGAGTCTTCCTCCTGTCCTTTAAGAGGGGACTTTGCCAAGAGATTATCTCTAAATCTAGCTGGAAATTCCATTGAAATTAAAAGGGTAGTATGATTTACAGATCATCCCACTACACTAGATTCTCACTCAAGCTGATACTAGGTAAATGAGCTTCTAGAGACCAACGATGTCAAGAAACAAGGAAGGCATAGTTGGAGAAACTGTTCTTCTTAATCTGCGTGAAATTTTAAAAATATTAATGCCTAAGTAAATCAAACCAAAAGGCTCTATTAATAGAAAGGAAAGTTTGAAAAGAATAGGAAATCTTAATGTGTAAATTTAGTCAATCATATTCAGGATTTTCTGAAGAGAACTAAAGTATCTCAGTATACACATGCACACTTATTTTGCCGAGAAAATAATTGTTTCTCTTATAAATGTATATGAACTGTTCCTAAAATAGAATTACAACAAAATTTCCAAATTGTCCATGAATTGCACAGGTCCCAAGAAGTATTTTATGGACTACTTCTGATCCTAGCAAAATTAGCACTCTGTCTATATCTATGCAAGAATTTCACACACACACATAAAACATGTGAATAAACATGAAAATATGAAATTTGTGTGAATCCATCAGGATCTATTCAAATATGGTATGCCTGCACTAAGCTATATTGAAACAGTTTTGAGAGTGTTTATTTAAGGTTATCCTAAAATTAATGTAATGATACAGCTTGAAGTTAACTTTAATTTAGAAACAAAGTCACTAAAGATCACAAGGTCTCCTCCTAACCATAAGGTTTGCATACTTTTACAATATCTAGCTGTTAAGACACTGTGAACATAACGGAAGGGCATCACACAAACAGAGATAATACTTTATGTCCTTGGTCTATAGTTCAGTTATAACCTGAAGCAAGTTCCCCAACTTGAAAAGCAAGATCATTTTATGACAATCTAAGATGATTAATATTAAGGATAATGCTTAAATGAGTGCTATTCTCCAGAGACAAATACACTTGGGATTATCTAAACAGTAAATAACAAGGTAATAATAAAATAGAAGTTTGCAGAAAAAAAAGGAAAATCAGATAAGCAAACCCCATTGGCTCTCATACCATGTTGGGTGAAGTACTGTTCTGTCATATTGTAAATTAGAGTTCCCCAATACACAGAGTGATGCTCACAAAAGAAATAGAAGCATAAAGAGACAAGTTATAGCTTAGAAATAGCATTAGTTTTGCTAATCATGTACAAAAATCAACTTCATATTTAACGCTATTAATGAAGTGCTCAGTTGAGCAAAACCTATAATTAAAAATAAATACAAATCAGAATTATCTTCATAATGAGAAATGACAGTACCACAATAAGCTGGTAATTTATGAGTATACAGAAATCATTATACCAATATATAACACCCATGGGACTCAGGTTTCATTCTCCACTCTCTAAAAGAAAATTAGCAGAATTTCTGTAGGGTAAGCTGTACTTGTTGAACTGTAGATACACTATAATATTCACTACAAGCTTGATGTTTTGAGGTGCTACACTTGAATTATATTTATTAAAGGCAGCTTCTTACTTTGTCATGATTCTCCTGCCTTAGCCTAGGACCACAGATGCATGCCACCTCACCCAGCCTTCCGGTTGGGCTGGGAGTTGAACCCAAACCTTACATGTGGCCTCAGCCTAGAAAGTATCAGAATCTTAACAACATTTAGCACCATATCTGGGCCTGGACTTAATTTTTCAATAAAATTATTATAATCTTGTTTTATTTCATCTGTATAAATCTCCATATGGTATAAGCCTCAGATTCTGAAAACAATAGAAGAAAGACAAAAAGTTCAATTCTCTCAAAATCTGTCTAAAGCATATTTTGAAACTCAGGAAAAAAAAAGATTGTGCTATTTAAGTTATACTGATGGCTTGAAGATAAATTTATTGCAAGGCCTACATTTTAATCTAAGAGAGTTATCTGAGTCTAGTGACTTGAGGAATGGAAATAGTTTATGATTGATTTAAGAAGTGTATTAATTAATGTTCCTGTGTTAAAATATAAGGTCTGGGACATGACAAAGATACAAAATAATATCAAATCTCCCCTTCTTTAAAATCTCCCCTTCTTTAAACAAACCTATTGTAGGACTATAATAAAAGAATCTTGACCATTTTGAGAATCACAAAATAGCAGAAACCACTGTAAAACCACCGCAGAAGATGGTATCCATTAAATATATGAATATATATGATACACATTTTACTACATAAATTCTGTACTATAGTAAAAATGATTTTGCTCTAATAAACAGATTTCCTTATCATGGCAAATGTATAAGAAATCTCTAGGTTTTTATAGAACATTTACAATAGAAACAACAGTGAAAATTTAATCCAAACTCCACATTTTGTGAGAAATGAAAACTCAGAAACCAATGTGATTTGTCAGAATCACACAGCACAAACAAGCCTAGAAAATAGGTTTTCTTTGTTTAGTACTCATTCCATTGCATTCAGGTGCCTCCTAAACTTCATCAGAGTAAAAACTTATTATTATAGAAGGAAAATCAATTAACAATGATAATTTTAAAAAGGCAGTGCACCCACTGGAGAAAACACCTTTCTTTTTTTTTTTATTTTAAGAGAGATTTTTGTTGTAGGGCATGGGAGCTCACCAGAGAAACAAAGAGCAACAGAGAGACAGTGAGAAATCATCCCCTGAGGGGATGACCATGCCACAATCTGTTCTCCTCCATTCTCCTGTTGGGATTTTGGGCATGCATACACAGTTGCCTAGTGTTGAGTTCTAAGCCACCATGTCTGGGACTTGAACTGTGGTCAACTATGCGGGAGTCTAGTGACATAACCATTACAGCATCTGTTGGTTCCACATTTTTCTGAAAAGATATGAAGTCGAGTGGTACTAAAATATCTTAATAACTTTTGAGAAGTAGAGCTTAGTGGTTCATACTAAGCTTTGGAGGTAAAATGAAGGGATTTAAAGGGACCTAATCCAGGCAATTTATTTCCCTAGCAGTTAATTTTCCTTAGTTTTTGATAACTAAGGTAAATCTCTATTCATTTATTACTGTGTGGATATGAATATAAAACGAAAAAAAATGGCAAGTAATTAATTTGGTAGCCTTTAAAATCCCTGAAACAACTGAAATTCACTTATACCAATTTGTTAATGATATAGGACTAGTGTATTGATTGTAAATCTATGACCAATTAAATACAAAGGTTGGAAACTAGGTAAGTGAGTTTACGAATGGCCAGTTGTTAAGATACCTTTTCAAGTCTTTCAAGTTCACAGAATAGTACCATATAGGTTAGAGTATAAAACAATCTTTTTTTTTTTTTTTTTGGAGAGGTTTTAGCTATAGGGCATGTATGCTTGCCAGACAGATAGAGAGAGACAAAGAGACAGAAAGCAAGAAATCACCCCCCAGGGGAGATGGCCACATCCCAATGCTTCTCCTCCATTCTCCTCTCGGGATCTTGGGCACGCACGCACATGCACCTGGCATGAGTTTAAGCCACTGAGTCCGGGACGCAAACTGCGGTAAACTACATGGGAGTCCAGCGACTTAGCCACTATGCTAACTGCTGGTCTCCAAAATAATCTTTTTTAAAAAAAGTTTAGTTATTCATTTCTTTAGTGAGTTGAAAGAAACAGAAAGAACAAGGCAGAGACATCACCCCCAGTGGCAGTGGTAACACTGTTATCCATCCCTCCAGCTACCCTTGAAAATGGAAAGACACATGCCGGTGTGTTCAGGGAAGTCTCCAGACACAAACCTAGAACGTTCCTATGTGAGTCAACATCTCAGAGCATTGCAGTATTACCTCTGTGCCACCACCCAGCCCTCTAGAAAGTGAAAGAATCTTAAAGATCATAAAGCCCAGTTTCCAAATTTTAAAGATCACTAACCTGAGGCACAGGAAAGGGAGATGTCCTACTCATAATGACAAAACAATCTAGTAAACCTGACCTGCATTTCTTAACAAAAAGCAAATTTTCTTTCTCTAAATCAGTTTCTTATTCCCAGACAAATATTTTAAGAATAGCACTCATAAAACTAGTCTAATTACCACTATCCACTTCCTGAAAGTTGACATACAAATTCAAATAATTAGGTTTGAGAAATTAGAAAATAAATATTTCCCAAGGAAAAGAACAGTCTTTTATAGGGATGCATTTAGTATAACTCAACAATACCTTTGGGATATGGAACCTTCAATTAGAACTGAATAAAGACCAAGTCTTACAACAAGGGAATATAAAGTCAGATAATGGGAGAATAAAGAATTTAAGTTCTTTATACAAATGAACTTAGCCAGCAATTTGCTATAGAAGAAAAGGGAAAACTAGGTTTTAAGGTAGCCATGGCAACTTTCTATCTTTACCATTTTTTTTTTTTACTTAAGTCGAATATCAAAATGTTTCTCTTTCTCAGACTCTGCAGTCTTTATAATATAAATAATGAGGTACAAGGAAAAAGGCACATTTTGTTCTTAAGTTTTAGCATTGTAAAAATGCAGCTGAAAGACATTGGATTTTTTTAAGTCCATTTCTTTCATGAGCTAAGGAGAAAGAGAAAGCCATAGAAATAGCACTCCCAGCAGGGTCTTGACACAACAATCCCACCCCCAGCCTTCAGCCAACCCCAAAACATGTGCCCAAGTGCAAGGTAAACTCAGGAATGTCTAGGATGTGAACCAGAAACCTTCCCATGTGGGTTAGCCTTGCAAAATAGTGTTTTGCTGCAATGTGAAACACTATGACTCCTGAATATAGTCGATTTTCAATCTTATCCATGTGTTTCTTCCTTCTATTCCAGTTGATTTCGTATAAGCCTCGCAAAAGGCCAAAGAACATTCAAATTGCTCCTGTTGAATAGATAAAACTAAGCATTCCCTCTGTGCATCCACAGAGCTTTGCAAGCATTTTTATTATAAATCAGATCTGCAGTGCAACATTCTCTTCAGCTATTTACTCCTTTGATAACTGAGTATTAGTGAGCAGATATGTCATTTATGGCTGACTTTCCAGTGTTGACAGCAGTGTCTAGCAAAAGTACACATTCAATCAGTGTTTCATAAAAGAAAACAGATAAAGAAGTTAAAGAATATAGAGCTCTTGACTAAGGAAAAGGTAGCTTTATTCATAAAAGGTTACATGTACATCTAAACAGTATTTATTTTTAAAGAAATAAGTTAGACGCATCCATAGGTATTAAAAGTTAGCTAAGAGAATTATTCGCTTTTGTAATAAACACATAATTGTACATATTTCTGGGGTACATAGTGACTTCTCAGTACATAAATACAAAGTAAAATAATCAAACCAGGGTACTTAGCATATCCATCATCTCAGATTCTTAAAACAGCTTTCAAACCAGGAGCCTCACGTTGTCAGTGTCCCATATACCATGCTTCAGGGCTGTGGCTCTCCCTCAGGCAGTCTGCATGGGGAGGCCAATAAGAAAATTAAATACACTGTGAGAAAAATTCATAATGCAGAAAAGGACATACTATGTGGAAAATTCCATATTTTCAAATGCTTTTTATATTTGTTAAAAAATTATTTTCTGAGTCAACCCACAAGAAAAGACTTAACTGCCAAAATATATTCTATTATTGCAAAGTAATTTTAATCTCTCAATTTTTTAAAAAAGAGATTAGAGATAAAATCCCAGTGACTGATGCAGTAGGCTCTCAACAAATATTTATTGAAAAAAGTGAATAGATGATGAGTTCTAATAAAGATTGACTTCTAATTTGTATGAGTCCTTCATTTAAAACAGCTTGTATATAAAGAAATTATTGAGACATGGATTTTCATTCCCAATGACATTTCAAAAACATTATCTTTTAAAATACTGAGTTATAATTTATTTTGCTTTTGCACGTGAAAGATTCTGTAGTCTTTAAAATGGAAGTTACACGAATGACCTTCTAAAATAGTTTTAAATGAACAAACTGCAGAGAACAGTTGTTAATTATGAGTTGGTTCTTAGCTCCTAAAGAGTATGACCACATGTCTAGATGTTCACCCTTACAAAAGGTACAGAAATTCATCTACTTAACATTTACTTGCATATGACTTATATTTTAAGAATGAAAGCAAGACATTTTATACATACAATATGTATCTCCAATTCACCCATCTGGTACCACCTCTAGGTTGTATATTGCTTCCTAAGCAATAGTCCTAAAAACCTAAGTTGATAAATTGATTTTTTAAGTATTAATTTTATATTCCTATTTTAGAAGAAAAAAATTCTATGCTAATTGATGGAATATGGAAAATTATGTAAGTATTATCAATAATTATCTAATTCAACTTTTTCTGAGTTCAGAAGCAATTTTCAGATGTTTATTTTTTATTCCATATGCTCAAAAAAGAAAGAGAAAGGTGGGAGAAAGAGAGGAGGAAAGTGAGGCTGTTTAGGTCATTTTAATTCTCAAAATGGAAATGGGATTAAGCTTGTCAACTCATGTTTTAGTGACATAATTAGTTTAACAATTTTGACACAATATGTATAAAACTGAAATGAAAATCTCTCCTCTAAGACAAATTACACCATTATAATTATAATCTACCCTAAATTCCTAAATGGTCAATAGCAGAAATTTCTCTGTGGCAAAGTTAAAATAGTTCCAACATGCTCTAAAGGGGGGTCATGTTTCTACATCGGTGCCTGTAAAGTGAATTCTTTTCTGCTTTGCCCATGGACACTTTGCAGTATAACCCTTATACTTATTTATTTATTTTTTTTGGTGAGGGGTTGTTTGTTGACTTGCTTGTTTCTTTGTTTGTTTTGGTGCTGGAGGGTACATGTACTAGCTAGAGAGAGATGAGAATAAACATGGAGGGAGAGGAGAAGACATCCCCCACGGGAAATCGTCATGCCACAATCCAAACTCCTCCCTCTCTCCCTCTTTTGGGGATTTTAGCCAAACACTGGGCATGTTTCTCAAGCTCCCTGGTCTGGGACTCAAACAAGATAGTTGGCCATGTGAGATCTGGCTGCTTTGACCACCAGGCTACCCAGCAAGACTGACATTTCTAAATTTTAATCATCAGAACATAGGTCAAAAATTCTGTAAAAATCCAGATGTGTCCTTCTCATTTCTTTCTGATCATGTTGTTTACCGTCGGTTATTTATAAAAATCACTTAATGACTATTTCATATGCTATCATTCAAAAAAAAATTACTGAAAGACCCTTTTGTGAATTATCAAATAGAAAAATATTTAATTATTTATACATTAGAAATACTTATCTAGGTACTAATCAACTAATAAAAACTAATAAAGTGCACTTTTGGGATCAAATCAATAGTAATAATCTATGACCAAGAATAATAATCTAATAAATGTATAGAGAACTATCTAATAATCTAATGTCTGTTAGTCATCTAATGCCCAATGATTTCATGTCTAATAAAGGAAAATGTCTAAACAAATTATTAGAACACAAATGAAAGGTGACCAAGAATAAACTCAAGAAAAGCTTTCTAGCACAGGAATTTCAAGTATGAGGTCATTCTGAGGACCAAGAGAACTGTGAGTTCCAGTTTCCATGACAGTATATTCTTTACTGAAGCAGATGTACAGGCAATCATTTCTGATGACTGTGATAATTTAGATCCCTGAAATGACTTCTCTGCCTCTGATTCAATATATACAAGTAAACTGAAGATTTGTAATTCATATTTTCAAGTACCTTTTCTGAAATGGAACAAAAGCTTTGGCAGTGGAATTAGGAATGCAGTCTACTTTCTCAGTCTTATTTCTCATTCTAATAAATTGACAAGTTGATTTTGTGTATTAGTTCCTTGAGAGTTTGATTAGGATGAATCAAACCCTAGTAATCATTAGCTTCATAAAATTAATGTTCAGAGCTAGCAGGATGGTATAATGGTTACGCTGCTCAATTCCAACATGATCAACTGTAATTTAAGTCCTGGACCCGGTAGCTTAAAAATCATGCCAGGTGCATGTACGTGAGTGCATGCATGCCCAAGATCCTGGAATAGGAATGGATGAGAAGGGATTGTGGTGTGGCCATCCCCCTCGGGGGTGATTTCTTAGTTTCCTTCTCACTGTCTCTGTTTCTCTCTAACAAGTGCACATGCCCAAAGGCAAAATCCCTCTTGAAAAATATTAATTTTCTAAATTTGAATAGTTGAAGACAAAGGTGATGCCAACTCATTCTAAGAAATAAAATAACTACCTTTTAAAAAAATCATCTCACCCCATTTATGTGTATGTAAGTAATATTACTTACCAGAAATAGTTGCAGGCCTAAAGACAAAACCTGGTTTCTAATTCCACCTGATCATTTATTGGCTATGTGATCTCAGCCTGAAGGCTTTAATATTCTTATATTAAAAGATGGGGATTAAAGTACCTCCCAACCTATCTTACAAGGTCACTGATAACATAAAATAAACAATGAATAAGAAACAGTTCTGAAAACTATAAAACACTAATAAAATATTATTATTGCCTTACTGTCCCACAAATAACCCATGCCGAATAGTCTATTAGTGAAAGCAGTATAATCTTTTCTACAAACATAAGGAAAAGTCAGCATTATAAAAAAGGAAGGATGAATTTCTGTATTCTTTATTGTGCTTGCCATATGGTGACATATGACAAGTTCACCATAAAGACAAGATGAAACAAAATTCGAATTTTTCACCATTATAAAAACTCTCATTTTCAAAACTAAAAGAAAAAAGTTATTTCAAATTGTGTGTTTTTTCTATGCAAAAATGTATCATTACTTTTCCAATGAACCAATAGCTACATAAATAATGAAACAGGGTCAGAAAAGGACTTTCTAATTGAATGTAAATTTCAAAAGACACTCACCAGAGTAATTACAAAACAGAAAATGACATCATTAGGCTAACATTCCACACAAAAGAATACTTTGTCTTTAATATTTCAAATTACCTAATCAACTTAAAGGAGGATATAGACCTCTCTTTGCTTGTCTGGAGAAAATAGATCTAACCAATTAACTGGAAAAAGTTACAGTTTCTCCATTCTCAGCTGAGTGATTCCTGGGAACATACAAATATATATTTCATATGTTCTAAGCTGCATCTTTATCCTGGACAAAAAGGCAATGAATTTTTATTCTGGTTTAATTCAAGCATTCCTCCTATATGCTCCCATATGAGCTTTCATATGGAACTCTAACCATCTGTTCACTTATGTTCCCCTGACCGGTCTGAAAATTAACTACAGAAAGAAATCAGATCTAAGTCATCTTTGTTTCCTCTAGCTAGTAATTCAATAACTGGCACATAGATGGTGTTCAATAAATGTTGACTAAATAAACTGAAGGTACAACTTTCTTTTAAAGTCTAATGTTCTTTTGTATTCAAATTTAATCTTTAGATTTTAGTTATACAGATAATATATATTCTGGTTAAATAATAGATTTATACAAGTTACAACAACTATTGGGGCATCTGAAAAGTCATAATGCATTTTTGCATAGAAAAACAAAAAAATATATATCATGACTTTTCTGACACTCCAACAGATTTATTGAACTCAGAAAATTAAACATTTTATATTTGTTACATATACATAAATGAATTTATCCTTTAAAAACTCATTTACTAAATATCTGCTATAGTCTAGTTATCATTGCCAAAAGAGGGGGAGATGCAGAGTCAGGCGTGTCTCATTCTCCCCAGGAGGTTAGTTAGTACCTGATGAAGGAATGAACTGAGTAAAAGTTATTCCAGTATGTAGTAAGACTACAGCACGACTGTGGAGGGGCAGCAAAGTACAAGCAGAGGGAAGAGTTATATGCAAGCTTATCCAGGAGAGAGACATTTGAATGGCTGTTTAAAAAAAGAAAGAAAAAACAACAGTAGAAGTCATTTAAAACAAAGAACTAGAGGCATTTCAGGCATCAATAAAACAATAGGGCACACACAACTCTACTAGCAGAGAGAGGGTAGCATGGAGGAATATGGCAGATGACAATAAACAAAGAAAAAGTGGACCTTATTTTGTAGAAGGCTCGATAGGCTAAGATGGATTTATCTGGCATCTTCTGGAAGGAAGTGTTAAGAACTATTTTCAAGGGGTTGAGAATCTACTTAAGATTAAAAGTAATAGCTTAAACATTCTGTTAAGAAAAATGGAACTTTAGATCGATATAGAGATGAAGTAATAAAAAAGTAACATAAACACTTAATTCGAAGTAACTTAGTTATCTGAAACTCATGATTCAGTTTTCAGATTAAATAGTATCCCTGAAAATGAAGGGTAAGAGGCAAATTAGGTATGACTGTGAACTGTAAATGATTTACAATTTTGCAAAACTAGAATATTTTCTTACTTAAAAAAGAAGCATTTCTGTCTCTCTGTAGAAACCACATCTCCAAATATATTTATCTTTGTCACTGAAGCATGCACCTTATCTTCAATTCAGTCAACAACACTATTATGAATGTCAATATTAGACAGAAGTGAAAGAAGAAACAATGTTCACAGACTTTTCACTAGATTATTATTGCTGGGAGGCAAAATGCCCCAGAATGAATAGTGGCTATGTTCCCACTCTCCTGTACATTTGAAAAGAGCTCATCTAGCAATCCAACTGAATAAAGTATATAGTATTTATATAGTATTTAAAACACAGCACATTATCAAAATCGCAACTTGGTTCTGGAAATACTCATTTTTTCTGTAATACATCATACATATGTGTGTGTACACTCATATATACATACACACACACACACATATGTTTTAGTGATAGAGGTTTTTTTTTTTCATTGTTAGCAACTAATGGAATATAAGTTGTTCTCAGGGAAAAATAAAACTATAAAATATTAACCTGAACTTCAGTAAAATAAATGTATTTGTACAAGTACATATATAGCAAATGAGACTTAGTCTCTCACAAGTACTGCTCAATTTGTCACTTTATGCAAAGGGACAACAAAGAGAAATATGAATGAAAATGGGAAAACCAGCTACAAAATACTACTTCTATTTCATTTAACAATCATTTTATAATTTCCTCCCCACATGTCTCCTCAGGGCCTGAAAAAAACAATAGTCCAACTAATTCAATTGTAACAGGATGCCACTTATTTGTAGTCTTTTTATTTTGCTTCTTTAAAAGGAAAACAAATAGCCATTACTAAAAAGTTATATTTCTTTTTTTCCCTGTAAGTAATTATCAAAGATAATCTAAAAATATAATAAAGAAAATAAGGTATAAACAGCAAATGTTTTAAAAACAGAAAAATTCTGGAAAAATATTCTTAATATTAAATGAAACTCTACTCTTCTATAAATGAAATTCCTCACCCAGCCCAGTGTTTGAGTAAAAAACTATTATAATAATAAAATACTGAAAGCATACTGAATTGTAAACTAGGATAATTCATAAAATAATTATGATTAGAAATTGATATGAATTTTGATATTTTTCCTTTGAACTAATTTCTTTTCTCTGTTTTCTTTTATATCTTATTACATTTAGCATCATGCTGCTATTCCTGCAAGTACTGAACAAGCAGGGGATGTGAATATTATACCCTTAAATAAATGAATTACTCCATCACCTCTGATCATCTATACATACTCCATCTTCCAAAAGCTCATCATTGTTACATCATTAAGAAGACAGTGATCTTTTCTACAACATGCATGAAATTTTTGGACAATGCAATTGTGGCACTGGCACGTGCTTTCATGAAGAAAAACTTCGCAGTTCTATGGCATTCATTGTTTGACAAATCCAAATACTTTCCTTATCATTCAGTTCCTGTTGAACTTACTGTCTGTGACTGTGGAATCCTTAAGGGCCCATTAAATTTCTGAAGAAAAAAGCTAAGATGAAGGACATGCCACTCCAAATTCATGTGCTACTCGGCCTAACTATCACTACACTAGTACAAGCTGTAGATAAGAAAGTGGATTGTCCACAACTGTGTACATGTGAAATCAGGCCTTGGTTTACACCAAGATCCATTTATATGGAAGCATCTACAGTGGACTGTAATGATTTAGGTCTTTTAAATTTCCCAGCCAGATTGCCTGTTGACACACAGATTCTGCTCCTACAGACTAACAATATTGCAAAAATTGAATACTCCACAGACTTTCCAGTAAACCTTACTGGCCTGGACTTATCTCAGAACAATTTATCTTCAGTCACCACTATAAATGTAAAAAAGATGCCTCAGCTCCTCTCTGTGTACCTAGAGGAAAACAAACTTACTGACCTGCCTGAGAAATGTCTGTCTGGACTGAGCAACTTACAAGAACTGTATATTAATCACAATTTGCTTTCTACAATTTCACCTGGAGCCTTTATAGGCCTTCATAACCTTCTTCGACTTCATCTCAATTCAAATAGATTGCAAATGATCAACAGTAAGTGGTTTGATGCTCTTCCAAATCTAGAGATTCTAATGATTGGGGAAAATCCAATCATCAGAATCAAAGACATGAACTTTAAGCCTCTTATCAATCTTCGCAGTTTGGTTATAGCTGGTATAAACCTCACAGAAATACCTGATAATGCCTTGGTCGGACTTGAAAACTTAGAAAGCATCTCTTTTTATGACAACAGGCTTATTAAAGTGCCCCATGTTGCTCTTCAGAAAGTCGTTAACCTCAAATTTTTGGATCTAAATAAAAATCCTATTAATAGAATACGAAGGGGTGATTTTAGCAATATGCTACACTTAAAAGAGTTGGGGATAAATAATATGCCTGAATTGATTTCTATTGACAGTCTTGCTGTGGATAACTTGCCAGATTTAAGGAAAATAGAAGCTACTAATAACCCCAGATTGTCTTACATTCACCCCAATGCATTTTTCAGACTCCCCAAGCTGGAATCACTCATGCTGAACAGCAATGCCCTCAGTGCCCTGTACCATGGTACCATTGAGTCTCTGCCAAACCTCAAGGAAATCAGCATACACAGCAACCCCATCAGGTGTGACTGTGTTATCCGTTGGATTAATATGAACAAGACCAACATTCGATTTATGGAGCCAGATTCACTGTTCTGTGTGGATCCACCTGAATTCCAAGGCCAGAATGTTCGTCAAGTGCATTTCAGGGACATGATGGAAATTTGCCTCCCTCTTATAGCTCCTGAGAGCTTTCCTTCTAACCTGGATGTAGATGCTGGGAGCTATTTTTCCTTACATTGTAGAGCTACTGCCGAGCCACACCCTGAAATCTATTGGATAACGCCTTCTGGTCAAAAGCTCTTGCCTAATACACTGACAGAGAAGTTCTATGTCCATTCTGAAGGCACACTAGATATAAGTGGCATAAGCCCAAAAGAAGGAGGTTTATATACCTGCATAGCAACTAACCTAGTTGGTGCTGATTTGAAGTCTGTTATGGTCAAGGTGGATGGTTTCTTTCCCCAGGATAACGATGGATCTTTGAATATTAAAATAAGAGATATTCAGGCCAATTCAGTTCTGGTATCTTGGAAAGCAAGTTCTAAAATTCTAAAATCCAGTGTTAAGTGGACAGCTTTTGTCAAGAGCGAAAGTTTCCACGCTGCCCAGAGTGCTCGAATACCATCTGATGTCAAGGTATATAATCTCACTCGTCTGAACCCGTCAACTGAGTATAAGATTTGTATTGATATTCCCACCATCTATCAGAAAAATAGAAAACAATGCATAAATGTCACCACAAAAGGTTTGGACTCGGATCAAAGAGAGTATGAAAAGAATAACACCACAACATTTATGGCCTGCCTTGGAGGACTTCTGGGGATTATTGGTGTGATATGTCTTTTCAGCTGCCTGTCTCAAGAAATGAACTGTGATGGTGTCCACAGTTATGTGAGGAATTACTTACAGAAACCAACCTTTGCGTTCAGTGAGTTTTATCCTCCTCTGATAAACCTCTGGGAAGCAGGCAAGGAAAAAACTACATCATTGGAAGTGAAAGCAACTGTTATAGGTGTGCCAACAAATATGTCCTAAAAACAACCAACGATACCTACTTCAGAGAAAAGCTTGAGACTGCAATTGTGCTAAAAAATAAAGGGGGGGAAATGGCAAGAAATATTACATTCTAGAAAGAAGTTAAAGCTTCACCAATGCTGCTCCTGACTAATGGAAATATGTACAAGTTCAGCATTTTAATTAAGTGGTTTCAAAGAGTACTGTGGCAACCAAATAAAATAACTACATTTTCTAAAACTTTCATGTAACTTTTATGTCTGGACTACAGTTAAAGTGGACAAAAACATTTCTGTATTTTTTTTAAGTATATAAGAGTAGCTGAACTGAGCAATACCTCCTCCTGTGTTGTATTACACATATTAGCCACGAGTTTTTACAGTGACCAGATAAACTCGAATTGACACGTGGTGTAATAAAATGGACAAATTCTGTAGAGTAGACACAGTGAGTATGTGGACTTCTTTTATAAGGAAAAATACATTTTGGATTAAAATCAATTGCTTTTGTCTTGTTTTTGTTTCTAAATAAAGAATAATTTCTGGGAAATATCATCTGACCAGATATCATTGAAATGACGTTTTTAGATAGTGGTGTTTTTAGTAATAAAGTTCAGAATGCTGAGAGTTAGACACTTTATTGTGTTATGTATCTACATTTTTATACCACACAAAATGGATTTTAAAAGGCATTCCATTGACATTAAAATGCAGTAATAAAACTAATTTACTCTTTAACTATGGACAGAAACAAATCCTCTAGAAAATTATGTGCTCACTTAAAGATTTTTCTTTTCTTAAAAAGTAGTGGTTGGAGTGGATTTAATTACTAGTTTTCAATAATGTAATTTCAATATTTAAGCAACTGAAGTCTTATTTTAATAAATAATATTAGTTTGGCTTTTAGTTGCTCGCTTTGCAGAAACTATTACCAAATTTTGGTAGGACTTGTGATCTAGGTGCTATCTCCAAATCTGTAATTCTAAACACATGATAGGCTTCACTACGATAATAAGTAAATAACTTATTTTACTGTGCTGCAAACATAGAAAGGAAATAACAAGTCCCATTCTAAGACTAGGATTTGAGAATATCACTACAAAATATATTGAATTGTACAAAATTTATCAGGCTCAATTTTTTGAAATTCACCCTCTTATTTAGTTCAGCTCAATATAAAATTTACATTATTTAGATAATTTCAGAGTTTAATAAAAATTTAAGAGAACAGTTTTGTTAAGGTAAAGCCTCTAAAATTAATAGTAAAAGAAAAAAAAAACTATAACTAAAAAAGTGTTATTGTGTTATTGTCTAAGACTATATCTAAGCACCGAAAATCACAGATAAAAAGACAGCAGATCACTAAACTGAAGGTACATTGACATTATTAATTATTTAAAATTTTTCTATAGGAAATACAGGATTTTATTTGGAAAAAAAAAGGGATTTTATTTTATTTTTTTAAAAAAATCTTTGAGGTTTAAGTAATTTTTACAAACGAAATCCATTCTTGAAAACAAGGTATTTTTGTACAAATAAAACATCATGGAACATAGTTCTTATAAGGTATTCACTCTTTTCTCCAAACCTACATAGTTTTCATATTAATTGCTGTTGTTCCTGTTCAGAATCAAGGGTTTAACTTCTCTTACAGTAGCTTGCTACACATTATCAACATGTCACTGGCCTGTAACAACTCCAGCACTGCAGTCATATCAATTTATTTGTTAATATTAGACATTTCTTTTATGATAACACTGACAGTTTCTAATTAATTCTAGCTATTTTTTTAAATGAGGAAGGTAAATTATTCTGGACTCTTTGAAACAAAAAAGACAAACTGTGTTAATTTTAACACAACAAAAATACAGAACCTGCTAATTCAATGTGCTTCCCAAACACAAATTTTACAACCTGATGAATCACTTTCACTCGGAGGCTGACATTAGAATTTATCAGTAAGACATGCTCATACATCATGAAAGGTTTCAGCACCACGGACAGAGCTTTGTAGAGCTCAGCTATTTGTCAAAAATATAGGAGCTGAAATACGACCTATTAGGATGCGGGTATTGTATAGGTCAGCAAGAACTTGTGCAGGTATCTTGTATGTTTCTTTTAAACCTATGTGCATGAAAGACCATCACAAACATATCACAGAGCTGAGAATTCATCTCTACCTACACAATTTTTAAAATTATTACAACAAAAACATCCTGAAGAGACATCTAGTAGTTAGCACTAAAATTATGTATTTTTATTACAGTCATATAAATACATAAGCTCAAAGAAAGTCACGTTTCCATTCATTCACTTAAATTTCTGTCAAAATTGCCAGTGAGAAATAAAGGACATTTGTTTCAATAACAAGAATGGTAGTTTTTATTCCCTAGGTTACCTCTTCAACCTCACAGAAAATTAACTATGAACTGGTCAAAGCAATCAAAGCACGTAACTCACAAATTTGTGATTAATACAGATGGACTTGTTGTTATAAAGAAAAAACTTTACCTACAATAAATAGAACTCTAAAGTTTATGCATCTGAGAATGTCATTTGCTCACCTAAATGGAGGAAAACATCTTTTCACAAAAATTATCTGAGAAAAGTGATATTTTCTAATTTATGTTATAAAATAAAATTCAACTTTTCTGAAAATAAGCATGCCCAATTGAACCCAATATATGAAGACAATATATATCAAATTCTGTAACTGTCAGTTTAACCAGACAGCAACATGCTGTCAGTCATATGCTGAGCATTTTACAAAAAAGAAATGAAGTAGATTTATGGTACTGTATCAGTCTTTTGATGGTTATTTTAGTGCTTAAGTTTTTATTCTAATTAGTTTTAAGCAAAGCTTCATATGAACAAGTATAAATCTAAAATAATGCCTTAGTTTATTCATTAATCTTTTGTTTATGTTCTAGAAATATTATATGGCTACTAGTCACAAGAAAAACAGAAATAAACTACACAAATTCTCCAACATCTAGGGACTGACACTCTACCAGATTACACTTTGGTTTCTTTTCTTTATCAATGTTTTCACAAATACATGTTAACTATGTTAGTTAGTGAAGTCCTGGTATTAATCCATACTTTCATAAAACAGAGTACTCAAAAAATCACACATTGATTTTCCTAGGTCTAAAATGTTTACTTATTCAAATGTTGATTTAGGGACTTGATTCAAAATTTGAGGTTGTCAGGAAAGTCATGTCATATTTTTCTATGGAAAAATGCATCATGACTTTGCCAAGAAACTAATAACTACTGATCTCACTCAATATATCTACTGAAACTAGCCAATACTGTACTTATAATAGTTAAATTATTAGGCATATCTGCTTACCATAAATTACTTATAGGCATAATAATTTCATTAACTATTTCCACTATTTTAAACTCATCAATTTTGGTGTCCTAAGAAGATGAAAAATTAAATTCAAGAAAGTAACCTAGCATTGGCAAAGTGTTTATATATTTTACAATGACAATCACCTTTCTCCATCCACACTAACTCTTACAAGATCTTCCTATATCCATGGAGGAAAACAATACAATTCCATGGGTTAGACTTATAGTTAAAAATCTGAAGAGATAGTCAGAAATCAATACAGCAACCATAAAAACAGCTAAAAATTTAGAAGTATATATTGCTAAATAAAGAAAAAATTCCAATAAAAGGACTCTAAAGTTATTGTAAGTATTAGAAAAAAATTCTAATATCATGTATCTTCATTAAAGACATCTTGAGCTTCACCTAAATGTTGACTTTCTAGGAGACAAGGAATAGTTATTAAATGGTGGCCACACTTTTTTTTTTTGATCCAACCTCATTGTTTAAAGCATTTACTAAGACAAATTACAGCAAATAAGTAATCGTTTTTGTACAGAAGATGAATGCTACAAATATGTTCACTGTGTTGAGGAACCCAAATGGCCATTTTGGGATAAATTAAACAGAAAAAAAAGTGTAATAAACTTATCTTTCATCCCTGGTCTTATGACCCCACTGCTATAATATCATTTAACCTGACTAATGCTTTGCTAATGCATTAGTAATGTCCTGAATAGGGAGAGCTGCAGCATCATACAGCAAGGAAAAAGCTATGCCTAGAACCAAAATGCTACAATTGGAGCATGCTCAATATCATGGAGTTCTGGAAAAAGAAAGAAATTAACTCTAGTTTCAACACAACAGTAGTTGTTTAGTGTATTCATTTGAAAAGTGAGGACTTTATTGCTAAGGACAACCACAACTTAGTTTTATCTTATTCTTCTGAACCAAAAAGAAAATGAAAGTATTATTTTTACTCTGGAATAAAAAACAAAATCAGAGTTAATAGTCATAAATCATATTTCTACTCCTACAAGAAATTATTAACAGATGAACCAGCAGATGGCATAATGGTTATGTTGCTGGACCTCCATGTAGTCGGCTGCGGCTCAAGTCCTGGACCCAGTGGCATAAAACTCATGCCAGGCATGTGTGCGTACGTGTGAAAATCCCAAGAGGAGGATGGATAAGAAGGGACTGCAGTATGGCCATTTTCCCTGAGAGGTGATTTCTCTCTTTCTATCTCTCTGTCTTTCTCTGCCTCTTCAGAGAGCACAGGCATCCTATAGCAAAATATCTCTCAAAAAATTACTAACAGAAATTGTAAAGAAAAATATTCCAGCAAAATATAGGTTTCCAGAAACTTTTCTAAACATTTCCCTAGTGATATACACAAAAGTCCTCATAAATTGAGTAGTAAGCATTCGGTGTTCTCAACTGAGAAGATAGGATATATAGTAAAACATGATTCCTTTCACTCATCCTGAAAATAGACATGTCCACAGAGATCTGAATGTACCAAAAGTAATTCACTTCATATATATCTCAGAAGGCTCTTAGCTTATCTTCTAAATAAGCCATTTATTGTATACCAGCTAATGGATTAAATACCTCACAGATTCCTCAATAGGAATTGCTCTTAAGAGCAAACAGAGGCCTTCAACTAGGTAATAGCTTAAGAACCAATGTCATGTATGATTTCAAAATTATTTGTGAAGAGGCCCAGAATAACAAAGCATAAAAAGAACTATAGTTGACCTTAGTAGCCTTTTTGAAGAATGAAATATGATGATATTTAAAGACCTCATCATACTTTTTGTGTTAATATTTATCTTTTCTAACTCTACTGTATCTTCAAGAAACTAATAGTATTATGTGACCACTGTAAGAAAAATTCAACTTCTCATTAAAATATATGGTTCAGCATCTGAAGTTATTGATTCAAAATCCAATTGTGATATCCCTTTATAATGTTTACCAGCCTCTGGAACAAATAATATAGTAAACTTGGGACATAAATTGACCCTCTTAATCCTTGCATTGAGAGAATCAGAGTATAATAAAATAACCTCCCTGTCATTTATGGTACCAGACTCAAGGCTGATAAGAATAGAAAAGGTTCTTAAACCATCTGAAGTACCATTATTAAAGCAATATAGTTACACATACCAAAACAATTATTCAAAAGAGTACTATACAAAATTGAAATTCATTATCAGAACTAAGATCAAGGTCAGAAAGCTCTGGTAAACAGCCTTTTAATAATGGTTGCAGAGAAGAGTCACCTATTCAAAGAGAAAAAGAAATCATAACTCCAAACTAACTTTAAGACTCTAAGTTTCCTATTCCTGTTTCCTAGTCCTTCACTAATAAACCAACACATCTGTATGTGATGTTTAGACTTCATAATTTTCTAAAAGCATATTTACATATAAAATACATGAATATGTATCCTTATGCAAAATAGCATGCCAACTCAATCCCCTGAGTGTAAAAAATATATATTCTATCCATGGATATGACAGAGACAAGGTATGAAAATAAAATAACTTAAAATTCTCACTTCTTTCTACTAACACCATGTTTATCCATACAAATCAATAGGAATTAAGTGACTGCAGTGGAAAAAAAAAGTGAACTACATCCAAAATAACCAACTGAGGATAAGGAGAATTAAGTTTTCCCTCCAACGGATTATGTGAACCTTAGCCCGGGCTCAGTATTGAAGTGGCAATGTCACACTTGAGATATTTTTCTAGCATGTAGAATGCATGCCAGTGAATAACTACAGTATTAGCAGGGCCAGCAGGTGGATGGTGGTTAAGACACTGGACTCCCACATAGCAAACCATGGTTTGAGTCCTGGCTCCAGAGGTGTGTGCATGCATGTGAGCCCAAAATCCTTAGAAGACAATGAAGAAGAGATTGCAGTGTGGTCATCTCCCCTGCGGTAGTGGGGGGTGATTTCTCAATTTCTCTATCTCTCTGTCTCTCTCTATCTCTCTGTGTCTCTCTCTCTCCAACGAGCATATGTGTCCAATCGTAAAAAACTAAAAATAAATAAATATAGTATTAGTATATTATATTGGAAAAATATGTACTCATATTTACTTACATAGCATGATTAAATCTAGGTAGGAAGGAAACATTCACTAAATTTTAAATGTGTCAGACTTACAGTTTTCTATATTCTGATTAAATGAAAGCCAGATATAAATTAGAAGGAATGTGGGAAAAATGAGCATTTACGATCTTACATGTGCCAGGCACAGTGATAGGTTTGCATCTCTCTATATATATATGTAAGCATGTCATCTGTGTGTATGTAGGTGACATATACAGTACACATTTTATATTATAAAATGACATTTACAGTACACATTTTATATTATAAAATGACATTTACAGTATACATTTTATATTATAAAATGACATATACAGCACATAATTTATGTTTTCACATACTATAGATAGTATGTTTTGTACATATAATTATGATTCAAAGTTTTTGAAATACCCATGAGTTCAGGGTTAACATCCCACTTTATCAGTCTCACCTAAGTTATTTTTCTCAAGATGATGATGATGATAATAATAATGATAATACACCATAGGGCATAAAAACAAAAAGATGCAATGTGAAAATAATTATACTCAGGTACTTTATAAGCATGTCACAACCCATGAAAACAACTAATAGGTGAAACAACAGGGAGGAAATAATCTTTACATACTATCCCAACTAGACAACAAAGAAAGCTGGTAGTAGACTAGGTATGGCTTTATGCCATAAGCTGAAGAATTTTAATTTAAAGGTTATTTGCAAAATAAACTAATTTCAGGTATTTAAAATATATCTCTCTCATAAAATTAATTGAGGGTCAAAATGTCACTCCAACTCTCTCTTGTCTCCCCAAACGGCAAATAAACGAAAGAGATCCTAGGCATTCTGGGTAGTTTTGTATATAGATACCCAACTGTAATAGAACACTCTGGCCTATGTTTTTTTTAATTTAAAACTGACCTATTTCTATTTCCACTGTCAATCTCTTTCAAAAATTTCGCAAATAAACTACATAGAGTTCAATAAATATATAAGTGTAAAAATAGATACAGGTAAATCAGAAAAATGTACTGTGTCTCAATTCTTTGGACTACGAGTTATATGAAACTAGACACATTCTAACTATTGGACCTCACAGGTATGACTGTCTTCAGATTACATATATATTTTAAATTGTCCTTTTCTGTGTTTCTAATTGAGATCTTGGACTCAAAAACAACTAGCAAAGACTAGTTGTAGAAATATTGATCCACATACATTTGCTAGCCAATCTACATTTTCTGTGGTTTCTTACCACTATGCTCTCTTGAGAAGAAATGTTTTATTAAGATTACATGATATTAGGTATGCAAGTATAGAAACTGCATTATGTCACATCAATTTATATCCTAATTTTGAAGATGATTTTTAATACATTAGAAAACAAAATCTGGAGATAATCTTTACTATTAAATTTTCACAAGAGTGTTTTTAGGAATGATGATACTAGGAGTGTTAAATGATTATTTTTCAATTCTAAAATAATGTTGGGAGCCAGCAGTTAGCATAATGGCTATGTCGCTGGACTCCCACGTAGTCGACCACGGTTCGCGTCCCGGACGTGGTGGCTTAAAACTCACGCCAGGCGCACGTGCATGCGTGCCCAAGATCCCGAGAGGAGAATGGAAGAGAAGGGATTGTGGCGTGACCATCCCCCCTGGGGGGGTGATTTCTCACTTTCTGTCTCTCTGTCTCTGTCTGGTGAGCGCATGCACCCTATAGTGAAAACCTCTCAAATAAATAAATAAATAAATAAATAATATTTTGTTTGACAACTTTTTTGGAGATTTTCGCTTGAAACCAAGGAGAAAACCTGAAATAGAAAAAAACTTGAGTAAAACCATATCCATCTTTCCTTAATACCTGTGTGATAGTTAATTTTGGATGTCAACACATAGGATTGAAAAATGTATGGAAAAATGGTGAAACATTATTTCTAAGTGTGTCTGTGGGGTGTTATCTGATAAGATGGGCATGTGAGTCAGTGGGCTGAGCAATGAAGACTCACCTTCAATGTGTGTGACACCATTCAATCATCTGAGAGTAAGGGAAGGAACGACAAAGAGAGAAAGTAAAGGGTTCTCTTTCCTTTCTCTCTACCCCATCTCTGGACCCTTCCATCTAGAGTATGCTAAGTAAGCTACTCTTGTCCATTGCTTGTTCCACTCA